>NC_079514.1:47145859-47147688 GCF_000801105.2 Raphanus sativus | reverse complement strand
GCCTATTATTTTTATAATGGACATTGATCTTTTTTAATGATTAACTAAATGGAATACATACATAATATAATGTGTTTTGTTTAAAAATTATTGCATACCCAAAATCAATATAAACCATCATCATTTTGTTTAAAATTTTGTTACAATAAAAATATAGGGTTGGCAAAAAATCCAAATTCAATCCGAAAAAGTAGTACATAACTTTAACAAAATTGGTTAGATATCCAAACGGTTTTAAAATGTTGGTATTTAGAGTACCAGAACTGAATCCGATCGGAACCTAAATATTTCTGGTATCCAAGTATATATGAACCAGATTTATATACTAAAATATATTAGTTATATTTAAATTTAATATTTAAAAGAATATACAAAATAAATAAGATGTTCTTAATTTGTCCAAAATACTTAGAAATATATAAAAATAGTTAAAAGTATATGTAAGAATAGCTAAACGATACTCGGAATACCAAAATATTATTCAAATTTATATGTTATATATTATTTTATTTTTATATTTTTAGAAAATTTATATATGAATTTTTTTAACTAAACGGGTTATCTGAACCTAAACCTAAACCGAACCTCCAAAGATTCAAACCAAGCCCGCTAAGATTCCAAGTGACACGGGCTAACCGAACCAAATGGTACCTGAGTATCCATTTCTAATCAAATTTAAAATAAGGGGGTGTTATTGGTTTAGGTATTTTAATAGATTTGAAAATCCAACTTAAATCAAGTGTTATTGGTTCTATCATTTTAAAATCTAATTTTAAATATGCTGTTATTGGTTCCATGATTTTAAAACAGATTTTAGAATCAAGTGTTATTCAATATTAATGATTTGTTTGAGGATTTGATTTTAATTTTGATTTGAGTGGATTGATGAGTATTTTTAAGAGTAAAATACAAAGGAGCAAATATCAAATTAAACCTTGTTATTTTGATTGGATTTGCATAATTGTTGTTTTTCCCGATTCCTTATATTTTTATGCTCTTATAAAGGCGGTTGATACAAACCTTGTTATTATGTCTTTTATTCATTTTCAAAAGACACATGTCTCACATACAAACGTATTGCATAGTACATACAAACTTTGTATAATACATGCAAACGAAGCTGTGTTATTAGTTATCATATTGTTGTGTAGAATGACATGTTATTTTGTTGTTGCAGAAGAAGGCCGTCATGTCTATGTGCCTCAAACACCATTGTAACTGTTGTTGCTGTTTTTTAGCAAAAGAAAAAAAAAACTGTTGTTGCTGTAGACACGGAGCCATTGCTAACGAAGAAGATTTGTTTTTTTTTCTGAAATGTTTCCTCACTATTTTAAGACCTGCTAGAATGTTGATGTTTATGTTTATCACTTTATGAGCACAAATACATTATCAAATATGAAGCAGTAATCTTGGACATCGAAAAACTTCACAAGAAGAATATATATATATTATATCGCATGAAGATGATAAATTAGATCCCCAACGCAATCAGAACTTTACATTCAAATCCATTTCATAAATTTATAATAATCCACTTATTTTGATTTTAAAATTTATATCATTGATTTTGAAATCTGTTTGCTTGATTTTGAAATCAAGAGATTTGTCAATTATTTCTAAATCCAAATTTTTTTCTAAATCTACTGAAATACTAGAACCAATAACCCCCACTAAAGTTATTGATAACAAAATATGTATTATTTCTAATATTTAAATATAACATATTTTTAGAAAAATCATCCCGCATAGGGCGCGGATTATCAACTAGTTCTTCCTTATAAAATAGGGCAATTCCCCTAGATAGATTTTTTCTATGTTTTTATCTCAAA
>NC_079514.1:47105384-47145759 GCF_000801105.2 Raphanus sativus | reverse complement strand
AAAAAAAAAAAAAAAAAAAAAAATAATAATAATTTTTTATAGTTTCAGATTATATGTTTTCGGATTCGGATTTTTTTCATAAATGTTTTATTTTTTTAGAATTTTTGTTTTTCGAATTTTTTATTTTCAAATTTTCTTTGTTTAATTCGAAAATACTTTTTGAATTTTTTTTTCATATTTCATATTTTTATTTTTTATTTTTTATTATTTATTATTTATTTTATAAAATTTTAAACATTAATTCCAAAACCCCCTCAATTCTAAATCCTAAAGTTTGGATTAATATGTAAACTAATCTCTTTTAATGAAATATTTTGGTCATTTTTTCCTTATGTGCTATATTTGTCACACAAAAAAATTTAGTGCTATCCTATTCCTTTTCTCTTTAGGTTATTATTTATTTTTATATACTTTTCCGATAACTATACACCAACAAAATTTAATCAATTCAAATATTCACAATTTATGTTTTTTTAAAAGTATACAAAGTACTTTAAAAATATTAGAAAATTTATCTTTGTGGAATAAGAATAAAATTTAGAAAATCTTACGGAGGGAGTAAGATATTGTTTTACAAAACCTTTACTCTTCAATTAATTATTCTAGTTTTGTTGAAGCTTTCTGATCGAAAATTAGATGAAGGTTAAATAAATTTAGCATTAAATCAAAAAGAATGAAAGATAAATGAAGAGATTGTGTTAGGTCTATCTCTGCAGAATTGTAGTAGGGAGAAGAGTGAATTTATGAAAAATGTTACACTGACATTGCTATTTACCTAAGTAATTTTTTTTATTGTTACCTGCTGCAAATTCTTCTTATTCAAGAAAAAATTTCTCGTATTTTATAGAAAATTTTTTTAAGATAGCACTAGTTTTTTTGTCATAAATATAGCACAGAAATAAAAAATGACAAAAATTTCATTGACGAGATTAATTTACACTTATACCCTAGAATTAATTAATATAAGTCTTAGGATTAAGAATTAAGGAGTGAGTTTTTTGGGATTAAAGTTTAAAATTTTATGAAATGAAAAATAAATACTAAAAATTTGAAAAATAGTTTTCAAAGAGTATTTCGAATTATAAAAAAAAAATTTGAAAAAAATAAATACTTTGAGAAAAGATTTTCCAAAAACAAAAATTTATAAAAAATTCGAATCTGAAAATATAATCTGAAACTATAAAAAATTATTATATTTTTTATTTTTAATTTTTTAATATTTTTTTTAAAAAATTATTCGCTTGGTTTTGAACCTAAAACAAGTAAAGTCAAATTAAATACTGTAACATTATAAAATCTCGTGATTACGAGGAATCTGCCTCACAAAAAGAAGGAAATAAATTATATTAGACAAGCACTTATTACAGAGGATGCTCATAGTTATTATGTAAATATACACTTTCCATAAGAGTAGAGAAGGGAGTCGGTGACTCCATGTATATAATCTCTTGTACTACGTTAATTCAAATCATATTATTCAATCATCTCTTTACCATAGTCTATACTTATTATCTTCGAATATATCCTCCCAAAGGAATAAAATCATCCCTAGAAAGTGCCATCTCTCCCATAACCTCACCTTCCTCTTGCATAGATTCAAGAAAACCTGTGATACGAGTAGAAGAATAACGCAACCCCTGTTAACGCCATGGAAGCTTCAGATAATTATCCCGTATAAGAAAATTTATTATTATAGTTAAAATTTACTTCTGCAAATTTTTTTAAAATAGAAGACCTTAATTACCAAATGAAATCGATAGACCTTATTTATATGGTCGTATAACTCACTTTGCTATCTTAATCGTGAATAGCCAAATGCAACCACAAAAGTTTAATTAATAAAAAAAAATACAAATGATATTTACGTTAGCGGAAAATAATTATAGGACATTCGTTTTCAGACATTTGCCTCTTTTGGATACTATCTTCCGTTACAATTTCAAGGTTTTGAATGCATTACAATGGTTAACTCCAAAACATCATACATGAGACTTTTTTATGTTAAAAGGTTGCATCCTACTCTTTTCTGTTTTAAATTTACAACTAGGTGGTATCCGTGCCCTGCGCGGAGTGAATGACCAAATAAAAATTAAAGCTTTTAAACTATAGATATTAGAAAGATAAAAATTATAGTTACAAATATTACATGTTTATAATGAAATATCGAAGAACATTATCCATGTTTATATAAGGTAAGCTTTGATTTTTAAAAAACTTGTGTGATTGCTTAGCTATAATTGAAGTAAATTTTAAGGAAGTAAATCTATAAGAGTAGTTTATAACTTGTGTAATTGGTTAGATTTTTTTTATTTAAAAAAAAACTTTCCTAATAATGAATTTTGTGTGTGATTTTTAATTAGTTATGAGAATTTAAATACATTTATAGTAACTTTTCTATATTAAACAAAACCAAAATTCATATTTCAGTTTCCTATTTTTTTGGTATTGCATAAATTACTATCAAATTTGAATTAGTAAAAGGAATCAATTAAATTTACAGCAGTGATGACTATTATCATAATGACATGATTATGATTTGTAATATATTATAGGAAACAACAACCTTTTTTATTTTAGTCAAACATATCGAATTGCATACCAAATTTAGTTAGAAAGAGATTGAGATGAAGTAAAAATACGTAAAACACGTACTATAAAAGTCTTTGACTTTTGAATATAACATATAGATTAATATACACGTAACTAATGACTTTTATAAAGAACAAAATTTTACAAATATAACAAACGATATAAAACCAAATCTCCGTTGAATCAATTCATGGCCTCTTAAGATTCCTACTAAACTTCCTTTTTAATATGTTTTTTAACATATAGGTACTTACTGTGCCTTGAATTCCTCAACCTCTGCCATGTTGGGATTTATCTGCACATAGGACATGTCGAGTGTGTTCGACAAAAAACGATCTTCTACGAAAGGTTGACACAATAATATTAATGTTTATAAATTCGAATAAAAATAAAGTGTATAATCTACATATAGTCTGATGTATCTCCACTCATATTTTCATGTACCTTTAACCACTTTAATAGCCATTGACTTCATGACCAATATAATAGGATGACCAAGACGTAGCTGGATAGCACTGTTGAGATCAGTAGCGACATTTCCCCACAGTACAACTGGAAGACGGACATCACTGAGAGACCATTGAAAATTAAAAAATCAATAATCTATAATAGAGCAAGTGTATCTAATTACTTTTTTTTTTTGTAAAATATCAACTATGTGACAAAAATTTGAATATGGTTTTTAAACGGAACTTACTCTGCATCACGTATTAGCAATGAAATCTTCGGGATAACTTTTCCATTAACAGAAAACATCTGAATGCGACCCGCTTGCACAACATGTCCGATGACATCTATGATAACCAAAATGGATTAGTACGACAACTATACAAAAATATGCTGCTAGTAAAACAATATTTGATACTTCATGAACATAAAAAATTGAATTACCAATCAGAATATGAGGATTACGCGATCCATCTAGAATATTTTTGAAAGGCACAAAACAGAAGACATCCATTGTTGTTGGGTATGAACGAAATGTGAGAAAGAGTGTTTATAAGAAAACAGAAGACATAATTTACTCACCTGGCTTTCCTTTTATAACAAATTTGACAAAGATTTTTTTTAATTATGGTAACATCAAATAATTGTTAATGACGAAATGATGGATGTTAAATTTTTTTTTATAAATATGGTAACCTCAAAAATTAAACATTAAAAGAAATATCGTTAATCATATCAATATGTTCTTTGCGAGATTTCATATTCAAGAAAATCAACAAACATAAATCAATAATAATGTACGATCTGATTACGGACTTAACATAAACCAATCATAACCGAGATTTCATATCCAAAATGACATTTATTGTATCATTTAATACCTCTAAATTATGCCGTCATTGTATTATAACAAAATACAAAAGTAAAAAAAAAAAATTTCACGAAATGATGGATGAGTATGAAAATATGAGAATTATATTAACAATATATATATTCTAGGATAAAAAAAATATTATATATATATGTATGTAATATAAATATATATGTTATAGGATCAAATGTATATATATATATATATATATACGTACATAAAAATGATGGATGTTACATTATTTTTATAAATATGGTAACCTCAAATATGAAACATTAAAATTTAAATCCGTAATCATATCAATCATGCTTTATCATATCAATCAAGAAACATAAATCAATAATAATGTACGATCTGATTACGGACTTAACATAAATCAATCATAACCGAAACGTTCATATTCAATAATGACATTTATTGTATCATTTAATCCCTCTACATTATGCCTTCATTGTATTAAAACAATACAAAAGTATAAAAATTAGTTTTTTCACGAAATGATGGATGTGTAATAAAATATGAGCATTATATATATATATATATGTTCTTGGATCAAAAAATATAAATATATATGTTCTAGGATCATATATATATATATATAATATATATATATGTTCTAGGATCAAAAATATACATGTGAAGATAGCAAGATAACTTGTGTGTGTAATATCATGTGAAGATAGCTTATGTTATACTCCCTCTGTTTTTTAAAAATCCATGTTTTAGAAAAAAATTTGTTTTAAAAAGATACATTTTTTACTTTTTCAATGTATTATTTAATGAAAATCTGTTAACTTCAAGAAAATTAATTGTGTTTATTTAGATTTTTATTGGTTAAAGATTATGGAAAATTGTTATTCACAAAAATCAATGCATTTTTAATGTGATTTCTTAATATATGTGAAAAATCTAGAATATGTATCTTTAAAAAACAGAGGGAGTAATAATTAGTTCAAATATACTGATTCTAATTTGAAGAATGTAAATATATTTACATTAAGTTTTTAAAAAACATTCTCTGTAAAATAGTAAATATAGTTTTTACCCACCAATATTTTTTTGAAAATATAAGGAAGTACAGAGTTTTAGTTATTATAATTTAAAACTATTACTTTTCTATTCAAATTAAATTAGTGATTATATATTTAATGTAATTCATTTGTGTAGTTTTAAGATTAGATTGTTTAGATTTGGTAATTTATTATAGGATTTAAATTTTAAAACCTAAATAATATACTCAAATAAATCTCTGATTAATATTCTCAAATAATAGATCTGGGAAGATATCTAAATTATTAAAAGGGAAGTACCAATAGTACTTAACCCTAAATTTTCCACAATATTTACCAACATATGCTACTCAATCTTAACTATAAAATAAATTAAATAAAATCACAGCAAATATTATTTTACTTCAGTTTGCCGAAGCCCATTAATAATGTGATATCAGTCTATAATTATATGGGCTTATATACGAACTATACCATATAACTTAGACATTTTACAAAGCTTTATATTCTGAATGGCTTTTCACTGTTTATTTGGAGAAATAATAGTTTAAAAATTTACACTAACAAAAATGCGTATATTATAAGAATACATGATCTTTTAGTCCATATGCTCATATTGTAACCAGTTATACATTTTGGTTCACTAGATAACCGGTTTTATTTTAGTGACATATCATTAAAACTCAAATACAGATAGAAATAACCTTATTTTCAACAAATTTACTATATATTTTATTTCTTTATTTTCTATCTTTTTAATTATTTTATTAATTATCTTTACAAAATAATTTGACAGCATTTATTATACAATTACAAAACAGAATTTACCTGTTTTAATTATTTTATTATATCTTTTATATTTTTCACATTTTTAACTACTTCATTTTTTTTACCATAATAATTTAACATCATTTATTTTACACGTTAACCATAATAATTTCAAAGTTTGAATGAAGAATTTATTATTTGCTTGCATAATCATCTAGGTATGAGTATTCACGTATCCGTTCAGGTACGAATCGGTTTTTAGGATATCATTTTTTTTTGAAATTTGATTCTGTTTAGATATTATAAATTTTCAGATGGAGTTTAAATCGAGGTTTTAGGTCTAGGTGGGTTTGGTTCTGGTGTGTAGGAACTTAAAAAAAAAAAAAAACCTTATATGTCTAAAAATGTCGTCAAATAATTTATTCAAAATAAAATTAAAACCAACACCCGTACAGACGTGCAGATCAAACTCTAGTTGTTTAATTATAATGTAAATATAGTAAAAATAAAAGTGAGGTATATTTTCTTTTAATTATATTTCCTATAATTCAGTGAAACTCCTGACTACATTTTGAAAATAACATCTATTATAACCAAGGCTATTTTTATATATAGTTTAGATATTTTTAAAAAGAACATATGTTAATAGAAAAAACACAAACTTACTAATCAAATTAGTAAATTTATTTGTATATGATCACCATAACATATGTTTGTTGAATAATTTTTAGTGGACTCATTGAGTTAATTAACAAATTACTTTCTAACACTTAAATGTAAATATAATTTATATTTTATCAATTTAGTTAATAACTTAATTTATTATTTTAATAATTTTTTAAAAAACTAAAATTTATACATTTTTACATACTAAAATTTATATATTTAAGTATATATATATATATATACACATATTAAGATAAACATTATCATAAATATGATATAGGTAAACAATTTTTTTTATAATTTTAATTTAAAGAAATCAAGAAATAAAAATTGATAAGCTGCAGAAATATAACTTATGGAAGTGATTTATATTTATACTAAAAAGCTAAATATATATTTAAATATGAAAATTTCTCGAGAGAGGAGGAGACATTTGGATTTTCCCTTAAAATGACATATTTTTTGAAAGTTATAACCTCCTAGTTTTTTTTGTTATGATTGATCTTAATGTGACTGAGAGTTAAATCAAACAAATGCTACCAACGGCAAACCACAAGTCTATTCAATAAAATATAGAGGGTTTGGGAGAAAGCCCGAATCCGATAAATCAAAGCGAATCCAGTCCAAAAATAGTAACAAATCCGAACCGAAACTGGTTAAAGATTCAAACTTGGTATCTAGAAAATTTATATAAAACTCCGATCTGAACCAAAATATCTCGGATATCCGAAACGATCAGAATCAGATTTTTATACTTAAATATATTAATTATTTTCAGAACTAATATCCAAAAAATATTTAAAATATATAATATATTTGGAAATTGACCAAAATACTTGAAAATATCTCTGTTCAAAACTACGCTAGGCGTTAGTCGGGCGTTCGGGTCGGGCCTAGCGCTTAATGACAAAAGCGGGGTGTATGCGGAAATAAATCGCCGATTTGTTTTAGCATATGTATTATATTATGTATGTAAAACATTGAAAGTATGCGTGGTCAGGTGGTTATGATGAGCTTCAGTGCCTTCCCACTACGGGTTCAACTCTCCTTGGATGCAATTATCTTTATTATTATTTTTTTTAAATGAGGGGCATTTATGTAATTAACTCATCGTCTTCCTCAAATCTTTTTTAGGGTTTCACGGGTTCTGAAACAGATTTTGCGGCCACCATTGATTTTCTTCTTCCAATCTTCATTATTTTTGCGTTTTAATCACAATTAACAATTCAGACTTATATATTACCTATATATTAGCCGATTTTGGATATCATAGTGACGAAAAATGAAGGCTTTTTGTACCAACCGCCTATGTCGCCGATTTGGAGCCAATCGCCGCGGCCACAGACCGCCGAGCGCTTAACCGCCGCAAATCCGGTCACGGCGGTCGCATTTTAGAACAGGGGAAAATATATACAAATAGCCAAAATTAATACATAAAACAGCTAAACAATATCAAAATACCAAAAGTATTTAGAATATCTATTGATTTTCCATCCAAATATTCAATCTAAACTAATTTTTATGTAAATGTAGGTACTTGGCATACATTATTTAAATTTTGTGTTCTATATATTTTTCGATTTTGAGAAATTTAAAAAAAAAATTTTGAATTAAAATTTTCTAAAAATAATTAAACATGTTATACGAAATTTATAAGTACTCAAATGAGGCTGATTTTTTTCACCCAAAAATGTGAAAATCTAATAGATCCAAACCAAACTCCAATGGGTATTCTACATTCATCGCTCTGACAAACACCCGCGCAGGTCAAATAGTACGTGGATTAATGGTAAAAGTCAACCTATTATAATTTTTTGCTCTGATATATTCATGTTCGAAAACGCGGTCAACTCGCCCGAGTACACGGCGCTGCAACGCTCGGCGGTGAAGAGCCGCCGCGATTTCATTAAACTCGGACAAAAAATTGGCTCCATAAAAAAAGTTCATTTTTTTGTGTTTTAAACGCTTTAAATCTGATGTTACGTCGCAAATCTATAGTTTTTATGCAAAAGTTGATAAGAAAATTGGAGGAAAATGATGTTTTATGTGAAAAAAAGTTCGGTGCGGCCATGAACATGTCGCAGTAGAAGGTGAAAACCCTAAAAAGAAGAAGATGATTTAATTACAAGTTTGCCATTAATGAAAAAAAATTCTAAAACGAAAAAGGAAGTAGTAACGCTTCGAACCCGTGACATCCTCAATCATAAAAGCGCCTGTTACCACAGGACCACGTCAATTACTTTGTTACTAATCGCAGAAAAACGTTTAATACACTATATTTCCACAAAATTTAAGAAAAGCACTGAAAACTAATCCCCGCGTACTCCCCGATTAATCTCCGATTTTTCATTAAATCGCTAGGCGCCAACCGACCGCCCGACTCACGCCTAGCGTAGTTTCGAACATGGGATATATCTAATATATGTTTCTTTAATGTAAGGTTAGTGGGTTAGTTTACAAAAAAAATAAATATAGGGTTAGTGGGTTACGGTTATACAGTTGCCTACGATTGATATGTATATCCTTTTATAAAGAGAATAATATATGATTTTTTAAATTAAGAGAATAAATTGTTGGACATAACATTTATTAACTGGTCATGTTTCAACTTTAATAGTATTGATATTACAAAGATTGGAATAGGCTAATTTAAAAATTAACTAATCAAGAATAATTGAGTTGTTATAAAAGAAACTACAACCATATATGCACCAGTTCCTTTCCTAAGAAAGTTAATATGGACATGTAAAACATATGAAATAGCAGACAGAAAAAAAATCAAAGGTAGAACAAAAATGAGATAATTCGTCTAATTCTTTCATTTGTCTAATTGTTTTGACTAGTCATTTTAGCCCTATATTTTATTGATTTATATTATAATAGAAGAGTTGGGGCTCTCCATTGCTGCCACGTCAGCATATTTGTGGATCCCACCCGATTTAAATTTGTTTTCATCTTCTATCAAGTTATTGTCGTTTGGTTTTGGTTTGGTTTTATTGGTTTTTGGTTCTTCGTGTTTGGTTCAACAATCTTCCTATTGTGGGTCCCCTAGAAAAATTTGTTTTGGTTATTCGTGTTTACTCACATCTGGACTTTCCATCTTCTTCTTTCTCACATAACCTGAAGCTGTTATCTTTGTAACCATTCACATTCAAATCGACGTTCATCTACATATATCTCTCATCTACAGAGATTGCCCAAGCCAAATCCCTGATTATTTAAACTTCTTCTTCTTCTCTCTCTCTCTCTCTCTCTCTCTCTCTCTCTCTCTCTCTCTCTCTCTCTCTCTCTCTCTCTCTCTCTTCTCTCTCTCTCTCTCTCTCTCTCTCTCTCTCTCTCTCTCTCTCTCTCACTCTCTCTCTCTCTCTCTCTCTGAAGATTACCTATTATGCTTTAAACTTGCAGATATAGCTGTCATGATAAGCGGTCCAAGTTACCTGGTTGGATACTTTTGCTTCTACGTGATGCACACTTGATCTAAGCACTGACATCGCTATCCACATTGCCAGAGAGGTAAAAAACCTGAACTTCTCCGTGCCTAGCGAATGTGATTAGAAGTATGGTGGAGATGGATAATCTGCTGTGACAACAACAAAACAGTTGTAGTTCTGTGATGTTGTGTTGCATGATGTGTCTGAGATCTTGAAAGGTCTTTGTTTTGTGTGGGGTTAACAAATCTGTAAAATGGGATGGACATTGCAAGAACCCTGTTGTGAATCTTTTAGCTTAGATTGACCCGGATGAGAGTGGAAAGAAGACCTTACCAAATTGTGAGTTCTTTTTTTTTTTTATTCACAGTCAAAATTGTGAGTTCTAATTTCGTCTTTGATGTAAATATTGTCTTGTGCAGTGAATGAGTAAGCTAAAGAGGGGTTTTGTTGAGTTTATTGCAGGCAGAGATAATGGAATCTGTGTTGTTGGGACTCATGATTTCTATGACTATCCCATGTCAATGATTTAGCTACATGGCTGCTGATAAAGATGGCCTGTTTGGTATTCTTTCTTGGAAGGATCTTTAGTCCCAAAAATGTGAAGAAGGTATTCTTCTCGATGCTTGGGTCCCCGCGCTTGCGCGGGGTTGACAAATCCTAGTATAAGAAGAAACAAAGCTGGATGTAAGAGAGAGAGAGAGAGAGAGAGAGAGAGAGAGAGAGAGAGAGAGAGAGAGAGAGAGAGAGAGAGAGAGAGAGAGAGAGAGAGAGAGAGAGAGAGAGAGAGGCTGGAAGGTTTTGACAAAAAGTATCAACGATCCTTTAATAATCAACTTATATGATGTAACTTGACCAATTCCATAAAACAAATCATGTAACCAGGATCATTCTTTTTAATGCTTTAAAGCACTTTTATTAAACCAAAAAAAATAATAAACAGAACATAGTTAATTCCGTTTAGAATTCTCTCTCTCTAGAATTTCTCCAGCCTCTTTCTAAAAGACACCGACTTAAGATCTTAAGTTCCGGTGGCCGTGGCCTTCCGCTGCCGGTCGCCATACTCTTTAGATTTAGATTTTTTTGTTTTGTATTATATCACTTCCGTTTAATTTGATTTCGAATTCGTCAGGCGAATTGATTTTCCTTTGTTTGCGGGTTCAACTTTTCGCAAGGCAATTTTGATGTTTACTGAATTTCTTTCTTTTTGAAAGACAAATCCCAAGTATTATTGAACAGCTTTTTTGTGCTTTTCGTGTGCTCGATTTCCTTCTATGAGAGTGTAAATTTATTCCTTCCTATTGAGAAAAGAGGGAGTTACTCTACGCGGATGGGAGTTGCAGTTTTTGAATCTACTTGGTGGATTTTAGGACAGATTAAGCAGAGCTGGAGCCTTCACAAAAAGGCGTTCTAGCATATGATCTGTTTCAAGATTAAGCAGAAACTTTCAAGTTTCAGAGGAGCCAGTGCCGGCGTTGAACACATACCCATGAAACAATTGTATGGGGTCTATGATTTACTTAAAAGATTTCGATCCTAATTTTTTTTCCATTATTGTTATTTGTCGAGAAGTTTAGTGAAGTGGTGGGATCTTATAAAACCTATTTCTACTGAATAACAGGTTTCTAAGCTTTTTTAGGTAAATTAATATGAAAATGAATAAAAAATAACAATTTAGGTTAAATTATACCATCTTTCCAATACAAAAAAAATCCACACTTCCTAACTGTTACAAGATCCAAAATTCTATGAATAATTTAAGGATCATTTTTTAATTTCGTATTGGACCATAAAATTCTCAGAACCGGCACTGAGAGGAGCACAAGGAAATCGATCAATAATACTCGGCGAATGATGCGAATGGAATCAAGAGCGTGATACAAAACAAGTCTCCATGGCTCTGAATCTTGTGGTGATGATATCTCACTGGAAAGTCAAGACGGCGGCGAGCAGTAGTTGGTGTTCCGGCAAGCTTTCTCGTTCTGCCACGTTTCCCGCTCTGAGCTTATCTTTCAACACGTGTGTATACGTGTAAATCTCTTGTCATCTCGGGAATTTTATGTTCTTGGGCTTTATTAAGGCTTTGTAAATTGGCCTTTAGGCTTTCGTTTATAAAGACAAAATTCATAAAAAAGCACTTTAATTCATATAATCCGTAAAAAAGTTCTCCAACAAAAGAAATACTATACATATTAGTATTTACTATAAATTAATTGCACAACTAAATTTTAAAAACCCAAAAGATTGTACTCTTCATTGATCTGCATGTGTCCCAAAATAATTTCTAATGAGTATTGAAAATATAAATTTTCATTGAGAAACTCTTTTCAGCCTCTCTCATCTTTTTATTATTGTTATTTTTAAATCACAAAATATGAAACCTCCAATGTAAATTATCTTAGATAAGGAGCAAAAGTTGACTAAAAAAAAAGATAAGGAGCAAATAAAAAAAACCTAAGGTTCTCTACAAGTGACTTGAACAAAGAGCTGAATATCTGCCTTGCAGTGGGTCGTACCAAACATCTCATTCGAAACCATAAGCACACACTTGTTTTTTCCAAGACAATTCTGCACAAATAATACTTAATAGTGAGATTCGTTGAGATATATATTATTTACTAATTACTTACAATGAAGAAAAGGCTACATATTGTTTATTTTGTTAACCTTTTTGGTGAGCCGCATGGTGGCTGGTGGTGTGCCGCATTTTCCATGTCTAAATTTTCCACACTGACCAGTAGGATTGCCATAATCAACAAAATTTATCTTCGTAATAATATCTTTAGGATCACTGCATTTTATAAATGTGCTCGGAGCTTCGAGACCTCCCAGTGAACACGTAATATATTCCTTGCCATGTTGATTGGAACTAGAGAGAATATGTTTCCGGTTCTTGTCGGTTTTGTTGCCTCTTACATCATCAGGAATGTTCATACTTAAAGCTAAACCAAACAAAAATGAATGAGATAGAACTAGAAGCAAAATGAGTCCTGGATGACGACAATGTGAAGTAACCATTTTCTTTTGCTGTCCTCGTGATCAAAGGTGACAAGAATGTATTAAGTAGTACTGTACTACTTATGGATGTAGTTATTTAGTGTTTTCTTATAATTTGGGGTACTTAAGTTTTGAAAAAGTAAATTCGTGGGTTGCTCAAAAAAAAAAAAAAAGAGGTAAATTCGTGTGTAGATGTGGCCAAGCAAATTTCTCTCTATTTGTAATCCTCTTTTTCAATTCTTTTTTTTTCTTTGTTTTCGGAGGTGTTAACGGCGGTCATTACTTCTAAATTTTCCACGATTACTTATTAATAGATTCACATTTTCAGTGAAAAGAAAGACAAAGGGAATATTGTTTATCACTTTTTGCTACATTTTCAGGTTGGTTTTCTTATTTTTAGATATGTTTTCTATAATTGCATACATATATTTTTATTTTATTTTCGGATTAACATACACATTTGTTTCTTACATAATGTTACCACATTTTTTAGAGTAAATATATAACTGGAAATGAAGAAAGATAAATACACATGGAGAATAACGAAATAACTGTACAGATATTCACTTTAATTATCTACAAAATAATGTTAATCTTTAATTTCTTTTGTGCAAGAGATATGTTTTCTATTTACCACATAATTTATATTTACAAAATAACTAAAATGTCAAAAACTGTATCCTTCGTATCCCACTTTAGTCAAATGCACTAACCATAATCATCCTCCTTCTTCCACAAGCTTTTTTCCTCCAATATATTCGTAAAATTTGGTAGACAGATGGAAGCAAAGTCTCGATCAAAGTTAAGTAGATTAGGAAAAAATTTAGACTCCTTTCTTTTCAATTTAATACTATAACTAGATTCTGATCCGCACGTTCGGATATTTTTTATTCTATATAATCATAAATATTTAAATATATTATTTATATTTTAATATTATATATTATGTAATTCTATCATCTTGTTTTTTAGGTTTTTATTCGATATTATTAGTATATAATAATCTGTTTTACACATTTTATTTGTTATTAATTTTAATGCATACAATACATTTTAAAATATACTTAGTTACACTCTAGAAAATATATTTGTTTAGGATAATTTAATATTTTCATGTTGTTTAAGAAAATATATTTTGGCATCTATCTTTTATATATTTTGTAGAAATTTTTAAGTAAATACATTGTTCTGTTTAAATAATATGGTTTATTATTTTAGTATATTTTATATGTAATATCATCTATTATATTATTTTTTAGTAAATTTTAACGATATAGTATATTTTGGATGTTATGGCATTAAGTTTTCTGATTCTTTTGTTATTAAATTAAGTTATGGTATTTTAGTAAATATATTACTTTGATTTTTACAAACATAGTTTTTTTGTATTGCATTTCACAAAATTATAGTTGTTTTTGTATTGCATTTCACAATATTACTTTTGATTTTTACAAACGCAGTTTTTTTGTATTGTATTTCACACTTTTGATTTTTACAAACATAGTTTTTTTGTATTGCATTTAACAAAATTATACTCTAACATCTATGATGTTATCTTTTGTAACAATCAAAAGTAATACATTTACTAAAATACCACTAAGAAATGTTAATTAATACATAGATTAATTGATTAGATATGTCTTTCGTTAAATTATGTTATTACAATATATTGTATTAAATAACCGATTTTGTTTTGTTTGGTTAATTTTTTTTTTGTTTATTTGTATAGATTTTCCAACCATATAACATTAATATAATGTAAAAGTCTCCTTACGGTTCTGGTATTTTTAATGTAATAGTAGAAAACCGTGGGTTTTTTTGTTAAGTTTAAATAGATTTAATGTTAGTTTTGTTTAAATTGTCCAGTCCTATAATTTTGGTAGCATATAATAATAATTATAGTGTAATTAACTTGAAATGGTCAACAAATTAAATAACATACTAATAAACTTGAAACAGTCCAAAACTTAAGTGAGAACTTTAATAGTAGATAAATTTAGGACTCTATTTTAATAGAGTAGATACAAAATTGGGCCCATATATAATGTACAAGTCAGCCGAGTTCCATTAAATTGTATTCTCCAGTTGTTATCTTTATTCTTTGTGGCTAAGAAGATTCAAGAAAAGTGGATATGCTGGCTTTGAAATACCGGAGATTAATTCAACAGTGAAAAGAGATCTAGAGACTAGAATAAGATCCGGCTAAAAAAGAGAAAGATAGAACATGTAGAGATGGAAGTCTACGAGGAACAAATTCTGATAAAAGGTAAAAGTGTTTCTATTTTAATTGTTTTCCAGTGTACAATAGATTTTAAAACATACTATAAATTAAAAACGCGATTGAAGTACTACAATGGGTATATACTAAAAGATCAAAGTTGTGGTTAAATGCAAAATTTATTTTTTGCAAACTTCCAGCTTAGTTTACTTGATGCAGAATTTCGGTAAAGACTACTATGCAAAGTCAAAAGTTCAATCAAATGCAAAACTAACATTTTATATCTTTACTTCTTCTCCAAAACATGTGTTGTATAATTAACAACTATCTAAGAATTAGCCAACTTAATAGACCAAAACTTTGAATAATTACTTTGGCTATATATATATAGTCAAAGTAATGAAAACCTTGAATAATATGAAGAATATATATAAGCCAAAGTACGTTCAACGCAAGGGTGTACCTACATTGCAGGTGGTGGAGTCAGCTGAACCCACAAAAAAAATCTTTTATTAGTAGCATGAAAAAAAAATTGAACCCACTAATATTTTATTCTCTAAATCCATAAAAAATGTTTGGACTCACAGACTAAGCCCAACATATGTATATGTCGATGGATCCAATAATTCGAAAAATGAAATTAAAAAAAATTGTTTGCAAAACACTTTTTGTTGTGAAACTAAATGGGGAAACGTGTTTCTATTATTAATCTCGACCAGGGGTCTTACATATATATATACATCAGGTCGTGTTTATCCTAAGTGGATAAGTACAACAGTCGATAAGCATTATCTCCTGCGGTCGGTACGGTCCTGGTCGGACCAGTTATGTCGATCACAATCTGGTACATAACACTCCCCCTTGATCGACACATCCGGTACTGGTTCGTTGCATGCTTAATGTTGCCTCATTAAAACCTCTCCTGGAAAACCCCAAAACCAATGTGGCAAAATGGGAAACCATGGACAGGAAAAAGAGTACAACACATGAACTCCTCCTGATGAATGCATCAATGTAGTAGACGCATTCCATCTGGTATCCGAGTCTTCCTGAACGTTGAAGCTGCATGTGACTTGGTGAAGATGATCAACTGGATTCTCCTTGAATGAACTAGTGAATGTTGGACGTCTTGATGTCTTTGGAACTCCTTAAAGATGTGGTCAGGATGTACATCTTTGCTGCTGATCACTCCATGTCATGGTCGGACTGATGGCGCTTCGAACGATGCTCGAATGGACTTTATAGTCTGCAATAAAACTTTACTTGCAGGTCCTTTTCATGTCCAACGGATATACTTTGGTTATATGGCTTTATCAAAACGTGGACATTCAATATATATTGAGTCTTCTGACCCAAACACATACGAACCACTTCTCTTTATATCTTTTGCCCATTTGGACTTATTTCTCTTCGTATGTGCCAATTGTTTTATCCATTGTAGCCAGTCTTTTTTTATTTCCTTTTGTCGATCAATGTTATGTTATAGACCTTGTCTATACACGTCCATTACCATGAGTGTCTAAGGTAAAACCATAAATAATTATTTGCTGCAATGGAACTCATCAAACTATGAATTCGCAGTCAAATGCACTCATGTCTTTTATACATAGCTATCGATCTTTTCTTGCCTTTAGCAATACTATACTTATTAAGCCACGACCAGGTATGCTTCTGGTCACTATCTTAGATTATGGTTCTCACTTTAGGCGTGCTGACTTAATCATTCACACACTCACACGGCTATGATTTTTCTGCAGTTTTACCATATGTAAGACATAGCCTGTTTAATCAATTGATAACTTGTATCATTGAAACTATTGAACCATTGAACCTCTCTTTAGGTTGGTTTGTTATAAACATAACACAAGGAATTATAATATCTTTTATAGGGATCTATGGACTGATTGTACCAAGTATTTCCTTAGTCTTTTATTATCATTTGCAGCTGCCTTGTTTCAGTCCATGAATAGCTTAGGAACAAAACTATTCAATGAGAATTTTTTTTTCTCATCTTTCTGATACTCTTATCATTTCTTTATCCAGTGATCAATATGCTACTTACTACATTTCTTTCTTACTTATATCCAGACCTTTTCGAATTTGTAGTAGCATCCACCACATAGGAGTATATCTCCTTATAATCTGTTCCTTTGGTCTCTGTGAGTATCCTTGTGTAATCAAGCCATTCCTTGAATACTTTAAATAGGAATATGAACACCTTAGTCCATGTCTCACGATTTCTTTTCCTTTCCCACACAGGACCTATTTTTCACTGGTTTTATCTT
The DNA here is from genome assembly GCF_000801105.2 of Raphanus sativus. Classification (NCBI taxonomy): domain Eukaryota; kingdom Viridiplantae; phylum Streptophyta; class Magnoliopsida; order Brassicales; family Brassicaceae; genus Raphanus; species Raphanus sativus. The sequence continues at coordinate 47,128,480 of NC_079514.1, read as the reverse complement.
ATCAGATGGTGTTTCTTTATATGGCCAATACACCCATCTCTTTTATAGATTCTTTGAATCTTTCTTTGAACCCCCACGGTTTCCTTTAGTCTATGAATGCATTCTTGTATTCTCGTGGGTTCTGATCCTCGCTTATATCTTTTAAACTCAAGTGCTATTTCCTTATGCATCTTTATCTTTTATGTGTCGACACTTCTTTTATAGTGTTCCATTGTGTTCCAGACATGAACTAATCGATTAGAGATTTCACTCTTACTAAGAACCTTCATTTACCTTGCAGTTTGGCGTCCCAAACTACATGGTCTGGTATCTTAGATGTTTAGCTGCGCAGCCTTATCTCAATGTCTGGTCTGGTTTCTCTTATGACCTCAGATATGTCATTTCTATGCACCTTTCTTTTCATTTCTGAGGTTCCTTATCTTATGGAACATATTGGTCTATCTTTAGACTCTATAGCAACTTGATTATGTCTCTTCTAGGACATTAATTTCGTGGTGCTTAAGCTGGTATGACTTAGTCATTCTTTTTCTTTTCTTTTCGGGTATAATCTGTCTGGCATTCTTTTAGCTAGCTTTGTATGATCTTTCTTTGGACGTCTTAAATCATATTCTCTGGTCCGAGGATCTTGCCAAGACAAGGATGGTTAATACCATTCCATTTCTTTATACTTGTACCAGCTTATTTCTTTCTCCCCCTGATGTTGGATAGTCGGATTTAATCATGCAATCCGTAAACCTTGCCTTAATCTGATCACCCATATTTGGCTCAAGGTTTCTTATAAAATCGTGGGAGAAAGCATTCTCATATCCAACATATATTCCCAATCTTATTTCATCTTCTTATGAGGTTCCATCCTAGACGGCACATATTATTGTGGTGGTTTATACATAATCTCTTAGGATGGTCTATGTCTGGATCATGACCCTTTATCATTCTTAGATGGGAATATCTATGCTCACTTTATATGGCCTGATGCATATTTTTATTACATGTAAATCCATGTGTTCCCAAGCATTAGCTAGTGATCTTTGTACACAAAGAATTCGGCCAAGTTCTATCATGGTCATAGACCATGTCACTCGGATTTTTAGTGTTGTTCATGTACCACGGGAGTGTCATTTCTCCCCCTCATGAACATGCTTATAAATCTTTTAGATGCTTGGAACATTATAGCCTATTGAGTTTCCCTTGTGTACATGTTACACAACGTGAGATTCTATGGGATAACTCTTTTGTGCCTTTTTCGATATCAATCTTTGCATCAATTTTAAAGACCTGGATGGCTAGTCCAGTCATGCCATAAAGTGTATAAAATTTCGTGGTCAACCTATCTGGTTACCTAGGCCTTTTGCCTTTATCATGCTGATCTTTTAGCATAGTTTAGATCAGTTGGGAGTACATTCTCGACCATTTTTATGCCTTGGGCAATTTTTACTTTCTTTATAATCTTAAGGAACTTATATTTCCTTTGCCCATTGGTTCAATGTGGAAACCATTCACTTTTCAAAATTTTATAACTCAAATGGGACTTTTATTTGGGTGAATAATTCATGCCCCTTTTAGGCAATGCTTTTGGTCGGATGATTTTTAATTACTATACTCATTTTCTAAATTTTCATTTGTCATTTATCAATCAAAGAATTATCAAGCCAATCAAGCAAGATAATATAAGACCAGAATCAACTTTTATTATTGCTATAAATTTTATAAATGACAAGCAAATCAAATCAAAACATAAAACATGAAATCAGAATGTCTGAATCTTTGATTCTTTAATCAATGTGTAAGCCAACCTCACAATTTATATTTTCCATACGGCTTCCTCAGATTTTTCTTATATATCATTTTCATCCTCAATGTTTTCAGGAGGTTTCATATCATTGTCTTGTTTCTCAATGTATGTTTACTAAATTTTATCAATCAGTTGATGGTATCCCGAATTTTCTGCTTTCTTTGCTCGGCTGCCAATAGGCATGATAATAAGTCTTTATAGGTCGTGAAACCTTTTAGACTTATGTGATAACAACATATCCTTTGAATAAAATGTGGAATAGTTCATATAAAATAAGTCCTCTTCTGTTACCACTTCAGCACATAGTTTAAAATCTATAGGTGATTCTCATTTGAGCAGAATGATATTTGTCCACGGATTCAAAATCCTAGAACCTGAGAATCTTTCATTCATCTATGGCCTTTTGCCATAATACCATTGAGAATCTCTCAGATCCTTAGTGAGATGATAGCACATAATTGTTATGGCTTTATTTTATTTTTTTCACTTTCAGTTACATAATTACCTTGATTAATACACTGTCCGAGTCCTCTTGACATCAGGACTACTGAAGTGTTCATTTGCCATTTTCAATCAATTATCTCCATAAAGATTTTAGGGTAGTATAATCTGAAGTTTCGAAATTCGACATCTGAAATCACATTATCCAAAACAGGTCTTAATTTATGTTAAGTAATCTTTTTAGAAAATTTTATTATTCATATCAATACTTCTTATCACACGCACCAAAGAAAGAATTTTTTTTTTTTTTTTTTTAATAAGTATTGATGCAAGCAAAATAATCGAAGTTATGATGCAATCTTAGAAAACATTTCTAGATAATCAATGAATCAGAGAAGTTTCCCATAAAATTCTATAAAAAAAATTTCAGAAAAAGAAATTTCTATAAAAGGAAACTTTCTAAAAATGGAAACTTTATATTTTTGAAACTTTCTATAAATGGAAACTTTCTATTTTCGAAACTTTCTATAAATGGAAATTTTATATTTTCGAAATTTTCTATCAAACAATCAAGTAGACAATCGAATTTCAAGTTAATCAAAAAATAGGGTTTTTTTTTTTTTTTTTTTTGATGAAATCGATCAGATTTAGATTTTAAAGGGGATTGATCGATTTCTAGGTTTTATCGATTTGATCATTAAGATCAAAGAGGTTTTGAGATTCAGAAACCATTGTGGTTTTGATTTTAATTGTAAAACAATCTCATATCGAACTTTTGGTTTAAGAGTTTCGATTTATTCATGGGAGGGTTTGGACCTATTAATCTTTGCTAGGGTTTGATTTGGGGTTTTGCAAAATTTTAATGGTCATTCCTTTATCAATCAACCATGTTCGATTATGAGTTCTTTTAGGTTTCAAAGTTTACCTTTAGAACTTTGAAGTGTAGATTTGGACCACCGAGAGCTGGAACAAGTCGGATCGCGAACTGCATGACCGGAACGGATCAGGAGCTGGTCGCGTGTCTTAGGTTGAGCAAAAACCTCTTGTATCTTTAGAAACCTTAATCAAAAATGAATCAAAATAAGTTAGTATAGATAGATGAAGTAAATCGCAGAAAATAACAAAGTATCTTTAGAGGCTGCGGTTTAGGCTTTTGATTAGGGTTTTAGGGTAGTTGACGGCGCGGGTTGGAACGGAGCTTTAGGACGCGTTTGAGATCGGATTGATACGAGGTTTGCGGCGATGGATTCTTCACGTCAAGAGCTTCAATTTGATATATTACACGTCGTCTGGATCCTTACGGTTTGAGAGAATGAACGGTTTGAAGTCGTTGAATGAGTTTTAGAATTTCAGGGTTTTAGGTCACTTGACGGCGCGTCTTAGAATAGAGCGTGAGGGCGCGTCCGGAGTCAGATAGAGGCGAGGCCTACGGCGTTAGATTCGCCTCGTCAAGAGCTTTAATTTGATATATTATTCGTCGTCTGGTTCCTCATGGTTGAAGAGATCGATCGATTTGAAGTTGTGCCGAAATTAGGGTTTTTAGGATTACTGGAGGCGCGTATTGAAACAGAGCGTGAGGGAGCGTCTGAGATCAAATTGACACGAGGTTTACGGCGTTGGTTTGGTTTCGTCGAGAGATTCGATTTGATATGTGGCTCGTCGTCTGGATCCTTACGGTTGGAGAGATAGAGCGATTTTAAGATGCGCCGTTTTTAGGGTTTTTGGTGATTTTTGGGTAGCTCGGGTTTTAGAGAACGTATCGTGCTGATAACGTGTTGTGAAACTAAATGGGGAAACGTGTTTCTATTATTAATCTCGACCAGGGGTCTTACATATATATATACATCAGGTCGTGTTTATCCTAAGTGGATAAGTACAACAGTCGATAAGCATTATCTCCTGCGGTCGGTACGGTCCTGGTCGGACCAGTTATGTCGATCACAATCTGGTACATAACACTTTTAACATATTTAACCTAATTTTTTCTCTGTTTCCAGAATATACTTTTATTGTCTTTTCAACTTCCATCTCTTCTCTTCTCCAAATCCAACGTGCATTCTAATTTCTACATAAGTTCAGATTTTACAATTAAGCTTTTATGTTATTGTGTTTTACTAACTTTATATCAACTATGTATGTTACAATAATTTAGTTTACGTAATTGTAAATTTTTAACAAACTTAACTGATTTTTTTTGTTCTAGAAAATAATAGTTGTTTGTGGTTTTTGTTTTGTTTCTATGTATTTTATCAGGCTTTTAATAATATATTTTATATTTTTTTCAGTAAAATCAATAGAAAAGTTTCTGAATTTAAAAAGAAAAGGAGCCATTCCCATCTTGTGCTTTAGATGAGTTACCATCGAATCTCGATGATCGGAAAAAATATCTGAATACCCTTCAAATCAAAGAGATGAGGTAATTCGGAGATATTTGATTAGAGGTCCTTGTCAACTTCGTGGTCATATCTTTAAACATAAAATGATATCAGGTGTAATGAGGCGATTTAATCCTGCTTGGTTTGATCAGTATAAGAACTGTTTGAATCTATACTATTAAAAGGGAATCATTTCTAAAAAATCTACTTATGAAAGGTTATTGCACCTATTCATTAAATCATTAGAAACATAACTAATTAAGTTTAAGTATATTTATATTTGATATTTTCCCTATAAAAATAATAAACATCTAAACAACTACACATATAAATCAAACTGACGCAACACTATCATCTAAATCCACTCTATCGCTTACAGTTTTTATATAACACAAGCATAGACTATCGTTTATATATTATATATATTCACATATAAATCAAACTGATTAAATACAAATGTATTACAATCTAAATCAGACCAAGTCTAACCACAGAGAAATTTTCTTACAATTGGTTCCTCCGAATCTGAAAACAGACTATCATACTAAATTAAATCAGATCTATGGATTCATCAGATATGTACCAAAATATTCAATGCAACATAGGTTTAAAGTTTAAACCAAAGGATGGAAACCATCAAAACCAAAAAAAAATATGTAATTTCAAATATTTAATTACATATTAAGAGTTCATACAATAAATTCTATACAAAATGATAAAATAATCAAAATTTAGATTCAATTTGTTTATTCTTAGCAATTATCTTCGAAATACTTTCAAATAATATCAAGATCATTTAACTAACTATATTCCATATTTTTAGTAAATAGTTAACAAACAAACCACAAATACATAAAAACCAATATTCACCAATCTATATTTTTGAAACATTCACCAACTATATTTAAATGAATAAATATTTAAGATTTTATATGGCATATTATTAACCAAAAATACCATGTTAAATAAACTCTACACTGTTTCGAGAAAGAATATATATATTTATATATAGATGTGTATATATATTATTTAAAAGTAAACATTCCTGTTTTTTCTCCTTTAATAAAAATGTCGATTTTCCAAAATATCTATAAATTTAAAAAGAAAATTTAATTATCATTAATGTCAATTTTGTCTTTTAATTTATGAGTTTAAAACTATACATACCCATTAATTTAATTCATTGCATCTATGACCTATTAAAAAAGTCGATCCACCAACTAGAAATTTAATTTTATTAATAGGTATAAGTCTATTTTATACTTATAAACAAAAGAAATATATTATCGATATTAAAATTGTAATATTATTGATCATTACAAAACTTATAAACTAAAATGCATAAAATAAATACAATGCATTAATATTATACAACAAATCAAATAGTTTATTCAATTTTATGTAATATTAAAAAGTATATGAAAATTTTAATCAATTTTCTAAATAATATATAAGATTTTTCGAGGTAAACTGATGTCTCTATACGTGTTAATGGCGAATTTCTTGGATTTTATCAGATTTTTAATTAGTAGGTTTTAATTAAATTTTAAATTTGTGGAAACATATTAGTTGGTAGAACCTCTGATAGAATGTTACATGAAAAACATAAGCCAATCCAATTTATATGCAGCCACTGCATTTACTGGTTTGACTGCGGCTCCGGATCAAATATAAAAACGCTGCTTATATCTTGATCCGTCTACAAATCACATATGTACCCTATTATAAAAAGTGAAATAATTTGTAAAAAATGTTTTTTTGCACCATTTTAAATGTTGATGCATTATTAGTCCTCATCCTTTGGTTTGATGGTTTTTGTGTCTTGCCTCTAGAAATTTAGGAAGTGCAGGTATTTTACAAAATTTGGTTTGTTTTCAGTTAGGTTATTTTGGTTTTTGGTCCGATTCAGTAGTAAAGTTGGGAAGCAGCTGTTATGCAAAAGAAAAAATTAGGTCTAATTCAGTTCCGTTTCGAATCTGATTTTTTTGTGTAGTTACAGATTTATTGATAAAATATTGGACAATTTGGAGTTTTTAGATTAAATATCGCGTTGTTCGGATAAAAATATCTGATAATTTGGATAATTTTAATATTTTGAATAAAAAGTATTCTGTTAATTTGGGTAATTCGGTTTGTAAATAGTATTTTGAAGATCACTATTTTGTTTTCAGTTTGGTTTCAATTTTTTATTCTAGAAATATACGATCGACTCGGTTATATATGAAATTCCCTTCAATCCTGGTTTCATTTTTTCAGTTTAGTATGGTTTGGTTCGCGATTTCGGATAAATGTGCCTAAACCTGTACACTATTTTATATAGAAATTCATTAAATGAAGTTTATTTATTTTCGAAAACAAACCCGCGCTTTTTAAGCGCGGATCAAAATCTAGTATAGTGTTAAGAAAGACGCTGTGTATTGTCTATGTTGTTACTTGTTTAGAGATATTAATGGAAGAGGTAGAAAAACTGATGCATGGACTAACGAAGATTTTTCTAGCTGGAATAAGTTCAGTCGGCTTGCAGAGCATGTGAGACAAGTTAATAGCTTTCATAATAATACAGTTATGAAATGTAAAAACTTGATGAGACAATGTCAGTCTATTAAACATGCTTTGCATAAGCAGGATGATATTACCAAGAGTGAGTATCTGATTCGGTTAAATTATTCATTTGATGTTTCCATATATTTGTTGCGACAAGGTTTTCCTTTTGTGGTTATAATGAGTCAGAAACATCCGCTAATAAAGGAAACTTTATGGAGCTTCTGAAATACACTGCTGAACAAAATGAAGATGTGAGTAAGGTTGTCTTACAAAATTCTCGAGGAAATAATCATATGGTATCTTCGAAGATTCAGAAAGATATTGTGCATTGCTTTGCAGAAGAGGTAATCAAATCTATTGTTGAAGAAATTGATCATGACGTTTTTTGGTTTGCTGGTTGGTGAATCTGTTGACGTTTCTGATAAAGAACAAATGATAGTAGTATTTCGGTTTGTTGATAAAAGTGGGATTGTCAAAGAACGATTCATTAGCATTATAAATGTGGCTGAGACATCTTCAGCACATCTGAAATCTGCTATTGATTCTTTGTTTGCTAAGTCTGGGTTGAGCATGAAAAAGTTGAGAGGACAAGGTTATGATTGCGCAAGTAATATAAATCTAGATTTTGGACCCGCACGTCCGTGCGGGTATTATTTTACTTCAAAATAATGAATATATATATATCTATATATATAAAGAAGAGTGTTTCTCTCCCAATGTGACAACTAGGATGCCAGCGTGGAAACTCGCTTGCTCTCGCGTCGACACGTCAGCGTGTCATTTAAAGTTTGGGCTTTGAGTTAATATTGCTAATGGGCTATTGTATTTCGTCGACATGTCCGGCCGTGGAAGTGTGATACGCCCCCTAATCTTAGCTGTTCGCGCAGATCTCTGAATAGTGATCTTTTTCTCTGCGGCAGAAGCGCCTGTCCTTTGCGCTCCCTTCCCCTCGCTGAAACGGCCGAGCTTTAACATCATATACAATCCATTCAATTCCATCTCCCACTACGTTGTGAATCAATGCGTCGTTCATGGCTCCTAGGCGGTGTCGCATCTATATAAATATGTGAGTTCTTCTCAACTCGAACTCATCCTATATTTCTATCTATAGCGATAAACTGAATCCTGATTTCATGTCTCATTCTATGGTGTTCTTCTCCGACTTGAAGTCCAGCCGTTGCTCCTCCGTCGTCGAGGCAAGACTGCTCCGGTCTCCGGTCCTGGGAGGCAAGAAATATCGCGAGCTCATGTGGGTTGACATGCTCTTCCTGGACGTCAACGTGAGTTCTCTCTTCTATTTCTTTTTCGGATCTGAGTTCGATCATTCCGGCGAGTCTATTTTGTTTACTGATGAATATATGACACTGTTTCTGTTGGTTTATTAATTTACATAATCATGAAATGTAGAAGCTTTATCTGTATATGGAGAGGAGCTTATATAGTTTAGTTTCTGAGCTACGTTACGAATGTGTTTTAGGCAAAAAGAAATTGAAAATGTATATCCATGTGTTGTAGGCAATTGAAGAACAAAGATGAGGATAGAGTAGTTAAGAACAATGAAGGTCTGCCTCAGCCATTTTTGGGAAGCTGCAATGATCGTGCAAGGCAGCTCCAGGCTTCTTCTTCAGGTCTTTTCCCATGTTTAAAGGTTTTATCTCTCTCACACTTCACTTTTTATCATTCAGATTATTTATTTTTCACAAACAATTCAGACTGTCGGCTGTGTTATGTTGTCTTCGTTTAATATTTCTTTTTCATCGATCTATTTCGTCATCTACGGTTTTTTGCGAGACGAATCCATCACCATTAAAAACTATTGGGTTTGAAGTTTTTTAAGTAATGTAATCTTGGAAAAAGTTGAACAAGGAAGCAGAGAAATAATAGCATTAGCTTATAGGTTGCTAAGTCAGCTACTTTCAGAACTAAATTGCCTCACAGTTTTCTTTGTTGACTCGGTCAAGTTACTTGGTTTGAGGCTACGATCAGTTCGCAAGTGATTGACATAAATATTCTGCCGTTCAGGCGTTCAATCCCCTGGAGGTAGCAAAGAGTCAGACCCTGTGAAGGTTGCTAGAGGAGGTTAGCCATTCAAAGTTTTCTGTCGTTACTTTCTTTTGGTAGCATATAAAATTATATGGCTACTGATTTATTAACAATTGCTATATTTTCAGTTAAAGCTATTTCCAGGAGGACACAGTCATTGGTTGAGAGGTTTGAGAGAAGAGACACAATTACACTTCCGGAAGAAAGATAAAGCAGCAATAGTTCAGAGCACTAATGCTGTGGAGAAAGTGGCCAAATCATCATCGAAACGAGCAGTTAGCATAATGCCTACCCAGGTCATGGAAGTTGAACTTGATAAGGCAACTAACTTGACCGCAGTTGAAACTCCTGTGATATTTATTGCAAGACCACAGTTGAAACTCCTGTAATATCCAGCTGTTTTTAATCAATAATGCAATTCTCTGCAACTTTCTTACATGTTTGTTTCTTATTTAATTTCTGGTTGGCTATTACATATGTTGCTAACACTATTACACAATTTTATTGTGGTATCAATGAGATGACGTCTACAAGTTTAACTCTGGTTCATGAAGAGATCATGATGGTGATATCAATCAGGGTTGGTCCCTAGATTACTTTCATGGTTTTCCCAGTTTGTGCATTTTACATGTTTGGTACATAAGAAACAAGAAGAACACAACTTGGGATCTTTCTCACGTTTGGTTTTTTAACATACAAAACAATAGCTTGGTTGTTTTTAGATATATATATGTAAGAATACTTCTTTTTAGCCATGGACGGTGATTATTGTCAAAGAGAATATTGGCTGAGACAAATGCATCTGAAGGGAAGGGACGGCTGACCTTGGTGCATTGACTTAGTACCTATATATATATAAGAATGATTCTTTCTCACTATATATGTTCCTGAGAGAACATATATACAATCTTTCCCCTTCTGCTTTTTTTTACACTGGTTCTTCTTTTTTCATTTATATTGTAGTTTTGTTTTAAGAAAACATACATCAGTTGTATATCATGCATTAGTGCATTATCATGTAACATCCCAACTATAATATAAATAAAAACCACAACATAAAATTTGTTTAACTTTAACTAATTTAATCAAAACCAATTTTTTAGATAATAAAAAGATTATAATATATATATATATATATGTGTGTGTGTGTGTGTGTGTGTGTGTGTGTAAAACATAGATGATTGAATACATCAAATGAGATTTAGGATGAAATGGAATAAAAGTTTTGAAAAGACACCTGTGAAAGTTGTGAATTCAATGGTTTTAAAACTAAAATAGAATTATGATAGTTTGTACATTTAAAAAGAAAATCCAACAAAATTTATATAAGCAAGATAAATGAAAATTTAGATCATACGTCTAAATAGTTGGGTTGTAAGTGCATAAATTTCGCTGTGAGAATTTAGTTTGTGGATTTTAGGTAAGATACTACAATTTTTAAACCAATATTTTAAGAAAAAAAATATATTCTAAAAGGATTGTATATTTAGAGGTGAGGGTCAATTAAATAACTAAGAGTATTACAAGAAACAAAATTTATAAAAAATTAAGTGAAATGAAACATTTCTACAATCCTACTAATCAAACACATAATTAAAATTTAATCAATTTTTTTCATTTTCTCATCACCTTATATATAATTTCCAGTAACAAAAAGTCAGATTTTGATATTAAATTTTTGAAATTTGTAAGACAGAAAAAATAATTGAAAATAATTTTAGGATTGTCTAACTACTTATATTTATAACATCATAAGTCTAAATAGTTGGGTTGTAAGTGCATAAATTTCACTGTGAGAATTTACTTTGTGGATTTTAGGTAAGATATTACAATTTTTAAACCGGTGTTTTAAGAAAAAAAATATATTCTAAAAAGATTGTATATTTAGAGGTGAGGGTCAATTAAATTACTAAGAGTATAACTAAAAACAAAATTTATAAAAATTAAGTGAAATGAAACATTTCTACAATCCTACTAATCAAACACATAATTAAAATTTAATCAATTTTTTTTCATTTTCTCATCACCTTATATAAAATTTCCAGTTACAAAAAAAAATCAGATTTTGATATTGAATTTTTGAAATTTGTAAGAAAGAAAAAAGACTTGAAAATAATTTTATTATTGTCTAACTACTTATATTTTATAATATATTATACCATTTGTATATTAAAATAAACATACATACAAAATATATAACTAAAATTAACATTTTTGGAAAAAAAAACCCGCCCGTAGGGCGGGTCGACCCTAGTATATATATATATATATATATATATATATATAACATTTACCATATTAAATATTTGTTTAATTGACATGTATACACACAACATTTTAATTGTTTTTATGTTGTTTTATCATTATTTAAAATTTTCAATTCCTTTAGTTGTTTGTTTATAAGAATTGTGTATATATATTAAAAGTTTGAAATCTAAGCTATTAAAACAACACAGTAGAAACTCCATAAACTAATACTCGATAAACTAATAAACACGTTAAACTAATATATTTTTCGGTTCCAAATTGGACTGGTTATAACATAATTCGATTATTTAGTTAAGATAATAATATTTAGAAAATTTCTAGCTAAATATATGGTTTCATTGAAATCTAAATTAATAATTATGATATATATAAATTTCTTATATACATAAATAAATTATTTTACTGTTTATTAATCAATTCAAATTGTATCTCTAATTTTTTTCAATATTTTTGGTGTTAATTTATTAAAAATATTTTTCAACATACATAAAATGTATCAAATAATCTCATAAAAATAGATGAAATTTAAATCTATAAATTTTAACTAATATATAATATTATGAAATAAACTACTCTTTTTTCTTTAAATAAAAAATATTTTAAGGCTATAAATTTAAAACTGAAAAATTATAATTCTATAAATTAATAATGTATAATAGTCTTGAAATTATTAATTTATAGATTTTTACTGTATATAGAAGCATATATTAAGAATATATCATATATTAATTGTTATTATGGTGAAACTCTAATTGTATGTTCCATATAGTTTAACTAATATAAATCCATTTTGGTATATATATATATATATATATATATGTTAACGTGTAATGCACTGAAGTTACATCTAATATATTAATAAATAATATTTTAGTGATAAATTGGCCTATATCTAATTTATTAATACGTTATAATAGGCTTACTAATATAAGTATGGAGATTAAATTGCTAAGATATATCTAAACTATTAAAAGGGAAGTACATTTTGTACTTAATCCTGATTTTTCCACAATAATTACCACCTTATGCCACTGTCATTAAACACATAGTTTTTATTTTTATATTAAACTGATACGTTAATTTGCATCTTAAACTAAACCGGCCGTTGTCTGCATATCGTGTGTTATACAATTAATAATGCATATATGGGCTTTGCTTTGCTTTGTGTTTAAGGTCCACTGTTTTTTTTGGTTAAATATGATATAAATTTATAATTCATAATCAAATGGACCAAATCAATTCATCAGATTAGGTTTTGTAAACATAATTACTAGAGATGCATATTTTTATATGTTTGAGGTTACTTTTCCAATTGCTTTTATTGTTACTATCGAAATAATATTTTTTTAAACTGTAAAAATAAAATTTAAAATACGCACTTAAATCCTAAATTTTAAGATTTCAAATTTAATAAAACTATTAAATCTCAACTAAATGCTCTAATATTATTCAAAGAATGTTTAGTTTACCAAGTAAAAAATACAATATAAGAAGAATATAACATTATAGTTAAAAAATGTACACTAAAAAATAAACTAGATACACTAATTTCAGAACTTAATAACATATGCAAACAATAATATTTTTAGTATGTAACAAAAACATAAAATTACTTTACACCCGTGTGCCCGCACGGGTCAAAAGCTAGTCTAATCTATTAATTTAGAGTCCTATTTTTTTATCTACTATTAAATGTTGTCATTTAAGTTTGGACCTACTCCTAATTCTACTCATTATACAATATAATGATTTACTTAATTTATTAACAATGTAAGATATTAATTGGGTCATAAATATGTATTGTTACCACATATTGTGGAGGTTGTTAAATCGTTAACACACAAAAACATAAATCAATTATATTTCTAGAAATAATTTATCATAGATATTCAAAATATGTCATATTTATAATCATATGAATAAATATCTAATAGCAAAAGAACATTAGTTATTTGTTGCATCATAAGAAATCTGCATGTAACATTCAAATAAAAAATAGATCAACTAATAAATAAAGATATAGTTCCACAAATCAAAAGAGCATTGGTTTAATAATAGCCACAATTATTAATATATTTTTCACAAAGTATTGAAACAAATTATGAATTCAAGACAAAGTAAAATAAATATCCAATTAACCTACTGAACAAATATTTATACATAATTTTATCGGTTGGTAAAAAATCCTGCATTTTAACGCGGGTACCATTCTAGTTTTTAATTAAATTAACGGATCTATCTAAAAAGTTAAGAATTAAGAATAAAAACCCCATCGGTTGGCCTAACTAAATGAATGTTTTATACGAGGTAAATTATGTAAATTAAACGACTGTGTATTATATCTAATTAATGGCAGTAGTAATAAGTCCTTTGTACAATATACGTCTAAAACGAAAAGATCATATGATGAATGTTAGTTGTAATAAACATGTGCACGAAACGACATTTGAAACTTTAATTAGATACATGGTTCACAAAATGAGGTTGAGTCAAATTTTTAATTTCATTTCGTTTTTATGCTAAATTGATTATAGAAATTTGATTTGTTTTTGTTGTTTTGCTCAAAGTACGGTATATCATTTGTTGGTCATTTCTAAAAAATCAGAATAATTTTGTTTGTGGTGTTAGATACGTCGTCTTTTGAAACCAAGCTACAGTATTAAAAAATTTTACCTTCAATGTAGCAAAACAATATTTTAAATATGTAGTTGCAATGCTAACCAAAAAAAATTATCATTGTCCATCCCATTGTTTTTTGTAATGGATATATTATTCGTGAAATATAACATCAATATTTATATTTTAAAGGTCACATGTATTTCAAATAATAATGTGATGAACTTGTGTTTGAAAACATATATATTAAATTTGGGTTTGTATAAACTGCATTTATTTATTTGTAACTAATGGACCTCATACTCATACTCATGAGTTAAATATACTGATTTAACTGATATAATATAAGTGTTGTCAAAAAAGCTAATATAATAAAAATATTAAACTTAATGAGTATCGCCACATTATCGACGTATCCCATATGAGGATGAGTATATGTATGAAAAATGAAAACATATTGTGGTAAAATACAGAAAGTGTTAGTTATCTGGGCCATGAAAATATAGCAAGCCCAGAACAATATAACATTAGGCTTAGAAACAAACTTGCAAATATCTCGGTCCAGAAAGAACGTAACCTCGAGTGAATTTTAGGTTAATTTTTTTTGGCTAAAACGACTGTGCATCAACAGTGGCAGTATGATGTAATTTTTGTGAAAAACCCAGGATTAAATACTATTTGTACTTCAGTTTTAATAGTTTAGAGGTGAATATAACGGACTAAGTTCACTGATTTTACGGGAAAACACTTCAGCTTATTATGTCCACTGTTTTGCTCATCAACTTCAATTGGTTGTTGTGGTTGTTGCAAAAAGAATTTTGAGATTCGAGGATTCTTTGATATGATTTCTTTATTGTTGAATGTGGTTGGAGATTCATGCAAGAGAAAGTATCAGATTCGGGAAGATCAAAGAAAAATGATTGAGGAAGATATTCTTGATGGTAAAATCAACACAGAAAAAGGGTCGAATCAAGAGGTTGCTATTCAAATACCAGGACAGATACGTTGGGGTTCTCACTGAAAAACTCTGTTGCGTTTGATTGAGTTATTTTCTCCCATCATCTTGTGCTTAAACATATTGAGAATGAGGGCTTGGACGACTCAAAAAGACGACAAGCATATGGTCTTCTTGTATATTTTCAGGATTTTGATTTTGTGTTTTATCTGCAAATGATGGTTCATCTTTTAAGACTTACAGATAGTTTATCCAAGGCTTTGCAAAAAAGGAATCAAGACATTTTGAATGCAATGTCATTGATGAAATTAACAAAGAGACAACTTCAAAATTTTAGAGATAATGAGTGGCATTCTTTGGATAAAGTCTTTTCTTTTTGCCAGAAGTATGAGATTGAGAAAGTTGATATCGAAGATGAATTGGATCACCCAAAGAGCCATCAACATCAATCCTTGTTGCAAAATAACAAATAGAATAAATAACTTATATCGGACATTCCTTTAATAATCAATAAGAACTTGATCATTACAAGAAAACAAACCATGCAACCATTTTCTTAAAGACCTTATTAATTAAGGAGCAACTAAGAAACTCAAGCTTTTTTACAAGTGAGTTGAATAAAAAACTTAGCCTCTTTATTGCAGTGACTCGCACCAAACATCTCGTCCGAAGTCATAAACACACATATGTTTTTTCCAACACAATTCTGCACAAATTATATTTCACATTAATATTCATTGAGATATTTATTGTTGACTAATCCGCAAAACATATCATTAATTTTGCTAACCTTTTTGGCGACCTTCAAGGCAGCTTCTGCGCCGCAATTTCCATGTCTATAGTGTTCACACTTGCCGGAAGGATCTCCATAATCAGCAAAATTGATCTTTGTAAAAACTTCTTTAGACTTATTGCAACCAAGCACCCACGGAGATTCCATAGTAGATTCTGCACAGATAATATATTCCTTGCCCATGTCTGTGCCATAATGAGTGTAAGCATATTGATCTTCAAAGAAACTGTCGGTTTTGTTGCCTCTTGCATCATTGGAAGAAATATTCATATTGGAAGCTAAACCAAGCACAGAGGAATAAGATAGAACTAGAAGAAAGATGTAGCCTCGACGACGGCTATGAGAAGTATCCATTTTGTTGTCTCCGTAATCAAAAGTAACAAAATGTAGTAAGCACTACTTATGAATATAGTTATATATAGTTTTACTTGGATTAATTTTCAACGGAAAATTCGTGGGTTGGTGTGGCCTCGCAAATTTCTCTCAAATTACAGTTCTATTTTTCAGTTCTCTTTTTTTCTGATTTGTTTTCGGGGGTGGGGAATAACATTCCTTTGACTTTTCTATGATCGTTTAGTAATAGATTTTATTTTGAGTGAAAAAATATATTAGGTCCATTTTAAATTTATAAAATCACATTTATAAAACATATATCTTTATTAAAAGTCAAAATATTTAAATTGAAATTTAATTTTAGAAACTAGTTAACATAATGTTTTAATCCAAATAACTAGATTTTGATCCGAGTTTGAAAATCACAGATTTGTTTTCGACAATAGATAAACTCAATTTAAACGAATTTCTATATTAGATATAGTATGGGTTTGGATACATTTATTATGGATAGTGAACTGAACGATACCAAAATGAAGACACAAAACCATAACTAAACGGAATTTCATATATAACCGAGCAGATCATATATCTCTATAACCAAAAAACTGGAACCGAATTGTGAATCAAATAGATATCCTAAAATATTATCTATACACCGAATTACCCGATACTTTTTATTCAAAATATTTTTAAAATATCAGTATTATTTAATATTTTTTATCCGAATTACCCTACATTTAAATTGAAATTTTAAATTATCCAATATTTTTATCGATAAATCCATAATTATTCGAAAACCAGAATTGAACCAGAACTAAATTGGACCTACTTTTTGTATATTAGCTAGTTTCCAACTTTGCAAATGAACGGGAACAAAAACCAAATTAACATAATTGAATCAAATTGAACTTTGTAAATACATGAACAATTTGAGGTAAAACAGAAAAACTAAAATATTCAAACTGAACTGAAAGATGAGGACTAATAAGGCATTTTCTTTTAAATGATGCAAATAAGGCATTTTCTTTTTAAATCGTTTTCAACTCTTTTAGTTGGGTACATATGTAGTTTGTAGACTAATTAAAATATAAGCAGTATTTATTATATGATTCGGGCCCACAGTCAAACCGGTTAATCCGGCCGTATATAATCTCGACTGATTTATTTTCTTCATGCAGCATTATGTTAGAGGTTCTACAACTAATTGTTTTCCACAAAATTAGGAATTAATGAAAAAATATTATTTAAATATCCGATAAAACAAAGAAACCCGTCATTAACCCGCTAACGACACCGCTTGGCGAAAAAAAATATCCAAAAAAAATCTTCTAATATTTTTGAAAACTTGATCAAAACTCTCATATACTTTATAATAATACATAAAACTGAATAACTATTTGAGTTTTTGGATAATGTAAATGCATTGTATTTATGTTATGCATTTTAATTTATAGTTTGTAATGATCAATATTAATGAGTCACAAATGCAATGAATAAATTAATGACTATGTATAGTTGTAAGCCCAAAATCAAAAGATAGTATGTATATGGTAGTTTATAATTATTTTTGGAAAATCGACATTTACATTAAAGGAAAGAACAGAATGTTTCCTTTTAAATAATATTTTTTTTTGAAAACTGTAATTTATTTTTATATGGTGAATGTTTCAAAAAATAGATCGTCTAATATTTATTTTTATGTAATTGTGGTTCGTTTGTTAACTAAATACTACAAATACTAGGTGATAACCTGCGCTCTGCGCAGGGTGAGAAAACTTAAATAAATTACAATTTGAATATATGGATATTATAAAGGTAAAATTCCACGCCCATACATTACAGATTATTCATGTTAAGAAATTCAATGAAAGTACAGATACGTAAACAAAGTAAGCTTCAAAGTATTTTATATCTTTGTGTTATTTGTTTTTGTGTAATTGAAATATAGTTTGTGGAAGTAAATCTAAAAGAATAAATAAAAGCTGATATAAAACTAATGAAGTCCGCCATATGTGTTTTCCTAGTCGACTTCTGGTTTGTTAATGATGATTCGAAAAAGTGATGTGATGAGGAGATGTGTTGAAGACAGTGCATAAGTATATACATAATGATGTATGTTTAGGGTTTTAATGATGAAAACAAATCCCCAAAATTATAGCAAATATTTACTAATTAATATTCCTAAACTTGTGGTACAATTTACTTTAAAACTTATTTTAACACATGTTGTCATAAAAACACAGCTCTCAAATTAGACAAAATTTGTATTTCAAATTGTATATATAAACATGTTTCTCAGCGATTATAATTGAGAAAAATTACTTGATGGTTTAAACAAAATTAGTGAATATGATGAATTGATTCCAGACATGATTGATACCTTTGTTAATATTTTAATACTGAAAAGATCATGCTCAAACTCTGCATAATCATCTTTAGATGTGAGACGAAAACTAATGAAAAAGTCATGTACCTAATACAAATATTACACTGGAACGATTTAATTTTTTTTTTCGACCAATCATAAAACTATGAATATTTGACTACATATATGTTCAAAATGATTTGTCTCAGTTAGAATAGCAATTAAAATCAACAGTAATTTAGGAAAATAGATTAAATTTCCGTAAACAATGCATAATATTTGATTATGTCTTCTTTCCAATTTTTTTTTAAATAATATAGGAAAATTTAAAACATTTGATATGATTTATGTAAAAGAGATAAACTAATCAAAGCATCAAGTTCATATAACAATTGAATTTATATGATTATTACATACCTAATAAACCATAGTTTTTGTATATGATATATTTTTTGCATATCATGATTGACTACGTATTATATTATAAATATCATATAAATTCTTGGATCAGAAAATAAATAATATGATGTATCAAAAATGATATGGTTCTCCGGGTTAAAAAATTATATGGTTTAGTAGGTTGAAAAAACAAATTTTTTTTTCTTAGTAAGTTTGTTTAAAACAAATATTTCTTTACCTTGAGAAACAAACGATGTATCAGAAACTATAGTTTTAAATAAACGATGTATGAGAAATATAATTTATGCAAAATGTGATTGTATCTTTGACTGATTTGATGTTTTGATTAAATCACCATTTGAAATGGAGTGTATTTAATTGTGACTGAGAATCTATTTACTAATTTATGGCGATGAAAATCAAATTTACGGCTGACTGAAACTATTCTGTAATTTAGGAAAAATATAATACATTCGGCAATGTACTAATCTCATTAATTATGCATTTCGATATGGATACGCAGAAGTTATGTGAATAATTACATTGTTTTAATACATTGTTTTAATACATTCTTTTTATATATATTTGAAATACATTTTACGTTTAGTAGATAGAGATCTAATGTTCATTTATACAAAACACTATAATACAATATAATACTTTTTTTGGTCCTATTATGAATTAAAAAATAAATAAAAATCAAAGCATCAATTTCATATAACAACTGAAGTTATACGATTATTATGTACCTAATCAAATACAGATATTTGTATACGATGTATCAAAAAATGATATGGTTATTCACATAAAAATTATATGGTTCAGTAGGTTGAGAAAACAAATATTTTTTATTAGTAAGTTTGTTTAAAATAAATATTTTTTTAGCATGAGAAATAAACGATGTATCAGAAATATTGTAACTTTAAACAAATGATGTATCAGAAATATAATTTATGTAAAATTAGATTGTATTTTTGACTGATTTGATGTTTTAATAAAATCACCATTAAAATGGGATACATTTAATTGTGATTGAGAATCTATTTACTAATTTATAGCGATGAGAATCAAAATTTATGGCTGACTAAAACTATTTTGTATTTTAGGAAACAATATAATACATTTGACAATGCACTAATTCTCTTTAATTATTCGATATGGATATGCAGAAGTTATGTGAATGATTACGTTGTTCTAATACATTTTTTTTAAAATGCATTTTATGTTTAGTAGATAGATATATATGTCCATTTATACGAAACACTATAATAGCAAGGGAGCGAAATGGTGAACTGAAAGATAGTACTGTGGATACTGCGACGAGGGATATGGGATTCTTGTCGGGAAAACAGAGTAAACAAAACAAAAATCTGTGGAGACCAAAGAGACCGCCAAGCTAATTAGCTTAGCTCTTTCTATGTTCCAGAGTATATATATATCTATTTAGTGATGGTAAGATGAAAATGATAAAGTGGTTTTGAAAATTCATGGGATTTATTTACATACTTGTTTGTAAAATATATTATTGTTGATTAATAGGAGAAAATGAACGAGGCAGGAGAAGAGCTAGGCATAAATGGAACTTGATCACTATAAGAAAACAAACCATGCAACCATTTTTATAAAAGACCTTACTATTTTTTTTAATTAAAATCGTTTTAGAAAAAATATTTGTTCTAATTTAATTAAATATCAATGTTATTGACCAATGATAATATACATTCCATTTTATTATTTATTGGATTCTGGTTATGTAACAATTAATAATATTTTTATTTAGAAAATATAAGAAATTAATTATTTTTAAACGATTTATATTATAAAATTGAGGGAGTAGCAAAAAAAAAGACTAGTAATTAAGAAGCAAATAAGAAACCTAAGGCTATGCTTTTGTACAAGTGTATTGAACAAAGAACTTCACATCCGTTTTGCAGTGACTCGTACCAAACATCTCGTCGGTAACCATAAACACACACATGTGTTTTCCAAGACAATTCTGCACAGAATTATATTTCACATTATTATTCATTGAAATATTTATGTTCAGTATAATTCACAAGACAATTCTGCATTAATTTTGCTAACCTTTTTTGACAACCTTCATGGTGGTTGATGCACCGCAATTTCCGTGTTTATAGTGTTCACATTTACCGGAAGGATTACCATAATCAGCAAAATTGATTTTTGTAACAACATCTTTAGATTCTCTTGTACAAGAAAGCTTCCACGGAAGTTCGAGATTAGCTTCTGTACACATAATATTCCTTACCCATGTCTTTGCCATAGTGAGTGTAAGCAGTTTGAGATTTGAAGGTACTGTCAGCATCACTAGATATATTTCTTATTGGAAACTAAACCAAACCAGAGGAATGAAATATAACTAGAAGCAAGATGTAGCCTAGACGATGGCTATGTAAGTATTCATTTTATTTTTTGTAATCAGAAGTAACAAAAATGTATTAAGCACTATATATAGTTTAATTGGATCTAATTTGCAACGGCAAATTCGTGTGCTGGTGTGGCCATGCAGATTTTCTTTCATATTATTTGGCATCTGTTAGTTTCATTTCTTTATTCAATTTTTTTTTTGGGACAACGTAGTTCTATTTTTTTGAATTTTCTTTTTTTTTCTTTGTTTTCGGAGATGTATAATAACATTGCTTTGACTTTTTCACGATGACTTGATAATAGATTTTTATTTTGAGTGAAAGAAAATGTATTACGTCCATTTTAAATTTTATAAATCACATTTGAAAGCATATATGTTTAATAAAGTCAATATTAAAATTAAAATATATTAGGAAACTATTTAATATAATGTTTTAATCCAAATAATATCGAGAGAATTACCAAGTGTGACTCAAAACTTGGATTCAAACCCAAAAGATACCCCAACTTGGGTTCAAGGCAAAAGTAACCTAAAAGGCTATTGAAATTACAACTATCTCCTTGTGAACAAAACAAAAAAAACGGTTTTTTTACGTTTCTACCCCTCGCAAGTCGTCTGTTTAGACGACTTGAAAATAAGTCGTCCAGACAACTTAACTTAAAGTCGTCTGGACAGTTATTCTTAACATAATTTAAAAATTTGTAAAAAATATTTTGATAAGTGAAAATTGGAATTATGTAATTAACATATGTCTTAAGAGATATAAATTAATATATAACAAATTTCAATTGTTTTCAGCCCAGATGAGTGAAGTAGTGAGTCATGATATTCTTTAGTTTTGTTTCATCAACATATGTTTAGTATTGTATGTGTTCTAGGGTTAGATTTTGGAAAGCATTAAAACCGTTTTTGAAATTTTTAAATTACCTAAGCGTGTTCATTTATGTGTATAATAAACACTATTGAAGTATAATTGATTTTATAAGTGGTTGTAAGTTAATTTAGTCATTTTAGCTTAGGGGTTCATTTTAGGGTCTGGGACGACTTAATATTTAGTCTTCTGTGCACAGACGACTAAATATTAGGTCGTCTGATGTACATTATCAGTCAGAATAAGTCGTCTAAACCGGACCAAACCTTAAGTTTACAATGTACTTTTAAAGCTAACCGGATTATTTACCCAATATATAAGGTGATTTTTTTTTTGTTTCATTTTCCGCTAAAATTCAGAAACCCTAACAGTTCTCTCTCACCGGCGATATCAAAGGCGATTCGAATTCCCACTATTTCCGAACAAACCATCGTTCTCAACGTCGGCTATCTATCTCACTTCATTCTCACCGTTTGTCGCGCGCAGCTTCTTCTAATCCTAGCGCCGCCGATTCCTCTAAACTAGCGCCCCGCTTCCACTATTTCCGAACAAACTGTCGCCCTCACCACCGTGCTCACCAACGTTCTCACCGCCGCTTCCTCTAAACACTAGCTAGCACGCCGCTTCTTCTCTGTAAACCGTAGCGCCGTTTCTCTGTAAACCCTAACGCCGGTAAGTCATCAATCTCGAGAAAAGAATGAACATAAAATGTGTCTCTATCAATTTACTCATTCTCACCGTTTCACGTGTTATTTTTTCAGATCTATAACCACAATGACGAGTACTCCAACTCCTTCTGCGACTATCAGGTCCGCTTGAAATTTTTCTACTGGAAGACTTGTAAGTAAGTCGCTGGAAAGTCTTCCAACTGGAGGACTTAGTAGACGACTTAAATATAAGTCGTCCATT
>NC_079514.1:47087001-47105284 GCF_000801105.2 Raphanus sativus | reverse complement strand
ATATATATAAGACGTGCCAACTTGTTTATTGAAAGATTCACCACATAGAAACCCAACATGCTTATTGACATGTCATGTTGCTGCTACTTGCTAGATAAAGTCAGTACGGCTGATCAATATCAATGAGAAGAAGCATGCGAGGCAAATAATCATTTGCCAATAGTTATATGTTCACACGTCAAATTGATGAACTAGAATCAGAAAGAAACCACACATGTAAAGATCATTTAGCTCACAAGATCTTTTTTATTCTCGGTAGTTGGAATGCATTGACCGTAGCTCAACGGCATCGAGCTCTCTCACAAAAGTGTCAGGCCTATAGAATCCGGTTTGCGGATCAGGCATCCACCATAACTCTTCACCTCTCCTAATTTTAACTTCACTTTTAGAGGTTGTCACAACATATGAATCTAACTCTTTTGCTACAGTTTCAGGTCTGTAGTATCCGGTTTCACCGTCTGCTGTCCACGATGGCTTCTCTCTGCTGCTTCCTATTGCATATGCCCTTTGAGAAGCCTTTTTGATCAAAATGTATCCTCTCCTGCAATATTAAAAAAGTAAGAATTGTCATTCAAGTCAAAACGCTATATATTCAAAAGAATTAACCAAACAAAATATAAAATTCTAGGTATACTAAATGGATTGATTACATTACAACTATGTCCTTGAGAGAGCAAGAGGAACTTTTGAGATTGAAAACCGATTGAGAAATTGCTCCCATCATAACTTCTATAGATAACAATAAATGTAAGAGAATTTCAATAGAGATTACCATACGTTGGAAGATATGGCTTTGTGTTGTTTATATAGGGAAGTTGCTACTAATAACAATTCCTCTAATAGACTAATTATGCTTTGACTTAGCAATGGGAGTAAGCGAAGTGGTAGTCTCTCGCTCGATCTTATATGCAATCAAAGAGTGACATTTATAATTTACACCTGAACAATGACCCAATCTTGCTTATCTATATATACTATACTAAAAGGAGAATAATCTCAACAGCTAGGGTATCCACGTCAGATTAGTAATTCAGACCAATCATAGAATTTTATCTCAGCCACGTCAGAAAAGCTATACCACAAAATTGATCCCTTTTTGGGCTCTTTTTAAATGGAAACTCAAACCCACGTAGCTTTCTAGCCTTTAATCTCCGAAGCGTTGAGTTTCGATCTTCAGACTCTTCCACTTTTAATCGTCACAACGTTACAGTAATCCACTCTTCATCAATCTATTATGCTCTTTAATCCTTTGTAATTGTTTCGTTCCACCTCCCCCTCTTCCTCCTACTATATAAAGTGCTCTGTTTGATATTCAGTCCAACCCTAATCGAAAATCTCCATTGCTGATAGGAAACTGACTAAGAAGTGTGAACGGTGTATTTCGAATACTCCAACAGGTATCTTAAGATCTTGGCTATTCTGCAATTGTTTTCAGATTTTTTAAAACTCAAATAAACATTTTCGGTTATCATATTGTATTGTAGATTCATTTGAAGAAGACCGTGTTGAAGACAAATCAGTAGCAAATGTTTACAGAAAACCGACAGTTTACCATAATCTGCTGGTATCTCTTGGTTTGTCTAACAAGGTTGTTTCTGACATGAACAGAAGAAGGTACATTTACAGTAGAAATTTAAATCTTTAGCTTTTCTTATTCGGGGAACTCTCTTTGTAGTATTTGTTATATATGCCATGGCTTAATGTGAACTGGTAACTTGAAGATTGGAAATCTTTGTAGTATTAGTTCATATGCAATAAGTTCTGTGGCATATTCTACTGCCTTAGAGGGAGATACTAAATCCGGGTTTCCAAATTTTTTATCAGGCAGAGAGAGGAGCAAGTTAGAAGCGACACAGAAGAAGATGAGGATGACGAAGACGAGGAAAACAGTGCTTCTGAGGATAGAAGCTCTACAGATGGAGAGGATGATGAGGAAGAAGATTCTGAGTGTTCTGAGACAGACGAGGAGAATGAGTTGAGTACCAATGGCCAATCTTCTTTAGTTGCTTCTTCATCTACCAGTGCATTTAGTGACCACCTTGGTCATACTTTATTAAGTGAAGAAGTGGAAACTTTAATAAAACACTTCTGGAGCTTTAAATGGAACGCACCTGCCATTGGCATGCCAAATTGCAGCTGGAAGGGAACTAGACAAAATTTTCTTGATGTATACTAGCACAAAAGTGTTGTTGCAGAGTTCGCCTTCCTAAAAAAAACGTATTTTTTTTTTCAGGTTGCTCAGGGTGATGCACCCTACGGCACCAAGCCTAATTTATTTGAGCACTGGATTCAATTGTACAAGGAAGCTGGAGGGGAGGAGTTTGGCTCATCTGCAAGGAGAAGATTCTTCTCCATTTGTACGTATCGGTTTCTTGCAATCAACCTTGCTCTTTTTTTTTTTCTCTTTCTGTTTCCGGCTATATTATTTCATTTTTCTAGGCAACAGCTATATGGATATTTTGCATTCTAACAAGAAACCCTTTTACAATGGAGACCGTGGAGAAGGTTGATTACTGAAGTTTGAAACTTGGAACATGAATCTGCGAGTTGTGTCTAAATCTCGATGCTTTGTTTGTTTGTCTCGGTGTCAGACGAAATCAAGGCTACAGATGTTGATGTGATCCCCAAGATATCGTTATTTTGATCAAAATCGATCCGACGACTTCCGTTAGTGACGTAGCTTCATCACATATAAAAATATCATGGTACTTAAATATTCCCTTACACAATAGTGATATGTTATTTCTTACATTCTAAAGTTTTTAGTTTTAAATGAAAGACACCTTCTGGAGGCTGTTTCCGAAAGGGTATGGTGCCAGGTGCCAACACATCACTCCCATACCTTGATGCTTACCTTCAGATCAGGCTCCGTTTTTTTCTTATAAAAATGATTTGTCTTTTAAGTGTTTATGCAGGATGAAGAGAAGCTTAGAAACAGCAAAATATGTGACATGCTTTCATAGCACCGTCTCATCGCCTTGCTGATTTCATCTTCTCGCCTGGCAACCATTGCCTGCAATGGAGTGACAGAGAGATAGAGAATAGACGTTAAGCTGAAGATCACATCTGATCTCAGGTTCGTAAATCAAATGAAATATAACTTTCTTATCTTTTCTGACTTCATGGTGGAGATTAGGTTTATTAGAGAGCATCACCTTGGAGAATATGTTTCTTTTACTGCCGCTCTCTTTGTTTTGATTGTGACTTGGAAATTATCTTTTCTTATTGATTTTTCCTCCAATACAACACTTATGTGAGAGTGCCAGTGTTGTCATCGTAGTAGTAAAGTACGTTGATCCAGCTGGAGAGTGGCATGACTTATTACCCTTCTTCTCCCATTATAATTAGAGTGCTCATGTATTTTCCCTGTTAGACCCTCTGTCCCCATGTTAACTACTTAATGAAAATTTGATTGCTCCTTTGTTCAGTCAGACAAATCTATTTTTTTTTGTGGTATGTAGGTAAAAATGATTCCTTTCAGCTCTTTGACAGTAAAAATACATTAAGGTCATACTTTGCAAGGTTCTTCTTCCCAATGATACAAGACTAAAGTTGCATTCGTTTCAGAGTTGCTGCTCTCAGATGTTTTTTCTGTCAATAAAAGTGTTGCTCTTCTCTTTTACAATCGCTTACCACAACAGTAGCGATGATTCACAAACGACAGAGATAATGTTGTAGTTCTTGCACATTTTTTTTATCGCTTGACAATACAATTGTTATGTTAATCGCGAAATGTAAATTAAATTGCAAAAGCTCACTTTTTTATACAAGCTGGAAGATGAAGTGGTATAGATATTTTTTTAAAGGTCACTTAAGTTAAAGAAAGGGGATCAAATGATCTCAAGGGATTATGATGACTATGTAAAACCTAACTAAAAGGTGAAGAAAAGTTTAGTGTTCAAAAGTGTGCATATTTGTGGAATAGTCCAGTAAAGCCTATTCCAAATAGCTTCCAATTTATTTAAAAAAACACGTGAGTGTTGTTACGTATTGGCATGTAGAGAAAAAAACTGCAACCTTTCAAATGAGGTATATATAGAGAAGTATCTCTTGGAATTTTTGAGAAAGATAATTTAATTCAGCCATTGTTATCTTTCAACAACCACTGGATCTTCTGCTGAGTGCTGACCGACCGAAGGTATCATTATATTGGAGTGAGTGTGACGATGGTAGCTTTCACTTGAAAACGATCTTATTAGGTTCACTACAAATCATAACATAGAGGAGAAGGGTTGACTAAGTCGAAGCTTAAGAACTCACTGTGGAAAGCGTTCTCTCTGAACTCCACAAACAATGATGTCTAAAAAGCCATGATTGTTAAGAATGTCTAAGAATATATATATAGCTCTAGAAATCATGATAGTACAATGAAATCATGCAACAAGTAAATATTTTTGAAAACAATATAATTAGTTCGTCGCATTTGGAACAAAGAAAAACAAAAACATCCACTTCCAATAAAACTCTCTAAATAGAATTAGTAATTTTTGGTGTGAAAGGAAATCGGTTGATAATAGTCGAAATAATATGGACTACAAGGTTTACATAAGAATTTACATTATTTAGCCGGAATAATATGTTACATTGAAAATACCCAAATTTAAGTGACTTAAACATATAATCATTGTTTAATTGCTGCTAAAACATATTAAACTTATAAATAGAGTCGAAACATATAAATAAAAAACATATAGTTATAGACATTTATGAGTTTCTAATGAAAATTGATCAAAATATCATGTCGTTCTGACAACAATTATTAACCCAAAATTTTATAAAAAACAAAAAAAACAATACTTATTATGTTTTATGATTTATAATTATTTTTCTTATCAATTTTTTAGGAAAAAATATTAGTCATGTAAATACCAGTAAAAGAAATTATTTCACAACATCATTAACATCATCAAAAAGAATAACTCACTACAAAACGACAGTGTCAAAATTCAGCTTCATCCAATTAAACAAATTCATCAACAAAACCAAAACAAACTACACTTCAAAACTAGAAATCAAAATTATTGCCAGTATCACTTTTCTTTGTCAAACTCTAAAGAAAGATAAGAGACAAGTTCAATACATGAGTTAGAGCTATATTTCCCATTTACAGCTAATAAAATATTTGAGGAACCACAACTAAGAACAACTTCCCGCATCATCTGAGCTGTCTTTGTATTCTGAACTTAGTGTTTTGATAGTTTGGTAATCTAATTAAAAATCATTACAGAAAATGAAAAAAATATATGCAACATTCAAACAACAACAAAATCAGAGTATGTTTTCCCTCATATATTATGTATCTTATATATTACATAGTTTATAAAGATTCTGCAATATTTTATATCTACACAACAAAATTAGTTGTAGAATTTAAAAAGTAATTATCCGCGCGTAGCGCGGAAAACGATCTAGTAAGATTAAAAGTTTAAGCGTACTGCAATTTAAAAAAAAATTAAGCTAATATTTAATAAGTAATAATGATGAACTACTAAAACTTGAACAAGTAGTTTGTGCATGAAATGGTATAGTATTATTGTTGGGATTGTGAAAGCCCATGTCCATTTTGGGCCTTAATGGCAAGCCCGCATGGATTTACTTTTGGTTTCCATCCCAAAAGACCTCGTACTAATTAGAATTGGACTTCTCTTTATATATTAGATTTTCCTTTGTCTAATATCCGATGTGGGACTTTGTTTGATATCTCACATTCTCTCCCTCAAACTAAGAACCACAACTCATCTCTTGTGTGTTTCCTAATCACAGGGCTTTCCTTTGAGAATGCTTCTCCCACAACATCACAGGTTCCATGATCTTCTGACGTTTCTGCAAACATACCTTCTTTTTCTTTTTATACCCGTTCTTACTTAAGGGGTATTTTGATCTTCTTGCATCTCTTCGTCAAACCGCTCTGATACCAATTGTTGGGATTGTTAAATCCCGTGTCCAACTCTATATTATCCGATTAGTACGATATTGTCCATTTTGGGTCTTAATAGCAAGCCCGCATGGATTTACTTTTGGTTTCCATTCCAAAAGGTCTCGTACTAATTAGAGTTGGACTTCTCTTTATATATTAGACTTTCTTTTGTCTAATATCCGATGTGGGACTTTGTTTGATATCTCACAATTATAGCAGTGAAAAGGTTCGATAGGATCAAGGGTTTCTCTAGAACAGTGAGATGGTTTGGACTTTGGAAGGGTCAGAAAGAAAAATGGCTTTTCTTCAAATAAAATAATGACTTTCGTATTTGGCTCAACTAAATACCTGACCAATGGGTTACTAGTTAGAACATTTTTTGTTTATTTTTTTTGTTTTTGGAATGTGTATTTTGATCTGAACAGTCAGATAATGACAAGACGTTGCATGATTTCGGCCATCCTTTTTGCCTTTCGAGTTAGTATAAAGACAAGCTAACCAACGTGCATGCAGGTGTAATCGCGAAGAGGGCCATTTATTCATTTTCCTATATATCATGCATGATGATTGCTATCTCAAGGAGAGCATATTGGATTTATTGTACTCCCAGACAGGAACAGACCTAGAAAATAATTTAACATGTGGCACAATATATATATATAGAGTTATTTATTAAGATATTAAAATAATTTATTTCAATAAACTATATATTTTTTAAAAAAAATTAATCACTAAAAGATTACATTTTATACATTTCAGAAAATAGATCATAGAGATAAATAATTTTTAAATTTTTAATTTTCCATTTTAAGTAATATTACAAAATTGTATATAGCACATGATATTTTTATTACAAAAGGATTTATTCATTCAGTATTTATTTAATTTTAGTACTGAAAATAAATAAAAATACCTGTTAAAGTGAAATTTAAATAAATTCTACATAGATATATTTTTGACAGATTATATTTTTTATTTTCTAAAAGGTAATGTTAGAGAAAGGAAAAAAAAAGTAAGCAATTGTAAAAGAAAAAGGAAAATAGTTGTAGGCAGCAAAATAAATAAATGAAAAAAGAAAAGGTGATTAAAAGTGTACAAACAAATAAAAGAAAAAACAGTTCATGAATTCGAACACAATTGACCAGTTTAAACCACCAGAGCTACACAATTATATATGTCTCTTCATGTCATAGGAAGTTTATATTACTTAGGGTGTGGCAAACTTAGGGTGTGGCACGTGCCACACCCTTTACTCACCTGGATCCGCCTGTGGTCTGTAGTCCGGCTCAAAAAATTTTGAGGCTTTTGAGCAAATTGTTTATAGGTTATTTTTTAAAAAAGTAATATTTTCAAAATAAAAAATAAGATAAGTATGTTATAATTATCTTATATATAATATTTTAAATAATTTTTTTTAAAATATATAAATTCATTTAATTATTAAAATATACGAATTTAAATTAAAAAAAATTATACTTTTTATAAGAAAATAGATCTCTAAATCTAGGGGGACGAATTTAGATGTGGTATTTTGATTATTTGAATCCTTGTGATCAGTTGTATACTTTTCTATTATAACAATGTTACATTTCTTTAGCGAAAAAAAAACAGTGTTACATTTTTATGCAAATATTCATATTGTGAGTTACAAACAACATCAAACTATAATATAGTCTACGTCCATGCACTGAGTAAACTGATGATATAAGCTCGTCTGGGTTAGGGCCGGCCCGAAAACCCGAATCTTTATATTTTACTTTAAATATTATCCTTCTTGCAATCAAAATTTTTTATTAGTATTAACATATTATTTTAATATTTTAAACCAAACTCTTATAAAAATATAAAAGTTGTTAATATATTTTATTGTTTGATCATATTTATCATAAATTTTGTTTTCTTATATGTTTAATTTAAATTTATATTTGATTATTTAAATTTTATTAAATTCGGTTAGTTTATAATATTTTTTAAAAAATCATACGAAAAAGTAAAATATTTTTGATAAAGAAGAAAAGTTTAAATTCACTTTACATTCTTTTTTAAAAGTTAAAACTGATTTTTTTATAAAATTTATATGTACTAAAACTCTAGAAACAACAATGACAAATTATTTTTTGAAATGCCCAAAAAATCCGAAAAAACCTATAGCTCTACAAAGACCGGACCGGGCTTTGAATTTTAGAACCAAAATATTTCCGAGTCGGGCCGGGCCGGACTCAAATATTTACGGCTTAGTGGGTTTAGGCCGGACCGGACCAGCCCAAATTGACAACCCTATATATATATGAGCTTTTATATCTATTTGACAGAATATGGCGTCGTGGTAAGGCAGGAATATGACGTCGTTGGATTTCTTAAGGCATGAATTGAGGAAACTCACCCACTGTCGTTTCTGGTACGTCTGTGCCACAGCTTTCTTTCAAAGGACTGGATTGTCCAAATTGATCACGTGTATAAAGAAGCTAACTGTCTTGTCGATGGGTTAACCAACTATTTTTTTTTTGCTAAACTGCAAATATCATATATAAGATTGAAAGATTTACAAGAAGATCTTAGTTTTGAAACCATCTTGGCAAAAAGAAAATAAACACAAGATGGTTCACATAGAAATTAACATAGCTAGCTCAACCACAACGCCATTAGTGAGTTGAATGGCCTTCTTAGTCTCCTTGCTGAGATAATATTCCTTATGTCTTTGTCAATGCCGTGGAGCACTACTGAAACCTGTAGGACTGTCTGATTATGCACCAGGTTATTTCTTTGTTTCCAAAAATGAAAAACTACCGCCTGAACCGCTCCTTTCCTCAGCAGCGTTAGCTTCTTAGACCTCGAAGATCGAATCCAATAGAGGAGTTCAGCCCAACAAGTAAACATAGATGATGGAGCTTGGCATTTTTGAAGCACCACACACCATACATCGTTGCTGTAAGCACATGAGATCAGTAGATGGTCTTTGGTTTCATCAAATCTGGAACAGAAAGGATAGGCCGGTGAAATTGGCATTCCCCAAGCCGCAAGTCTTGACCTTGTCGGCAGCCTATCATAATTTGTTACTCACATCGTGAAAGCATGTTTTGGAATAGCACCCTTGAACCAGACGATGTCGACCCAGTCCTTGACCTCCTCTCTAGGTCGCAGCACCTCTCAAGTCAATTTTGGTTTAGCCATCCGGTTTAATATGCAAGGTTTTAGCTTGTTTGAGAAATTTAATCAAACAAACAATTATCTTCTCCACTCCCTTACTTACTCTGACACTACACAAAATCAACTACGGTATAACAACAATTATAATTTACTCTATAAAATTGAGAAAATAAGATGTTCTCATTCACTCACGCAGTGGTCTTAACAGAAAGTAAAGGAGAAGAAGGAACAAGACAACCATGCTACATAAGAGCCAGAATCTGAAAATACTGAAGAGTAAGCATGAACGAAGATAAAATGTATCAAGGAAAAACCGGAAACCCCCCAGGGCAGACTTAAACTTTAAACTCAAAAGCATTTCCTGTGAACAATGGACGGGCCTGACTCATCATACTCAGCCTTTGCGATCCACATCTGCAAATATTAAGAACAGAGGTTTGGCCCAATCAGTCAGGTCACACATGAGTAGAATCATTTTGTTTAAGGGAAATGAAGTTACCTGCTGGAAGGTACTGAGGGAGGCCAAGATGGACCCTCCAATCCAAACAGAGTATTTCCTCTCAGGCGGGGCAACGACTTTGATCTTCATGCTGCTCGGTGCCAAAGCAGTGATCTCTTTGCTCATCCTGTCAGCAATCCCAGCGAACATTGTTGTTCCACCACTCAGCACAATGTTACCATACAAGTCCTTTCTGATATCCACATCACATTTCATTATGGAGTTGTAAGTGGTTTCATGGATACCAGCATTCTCCATGCCGATCATAGACGGCTGGTAAAGAACCTCAGGGCAACGGAACCGCTCTGACCCAATAGTGATCACTTGCCCATCAGGTAACTCATAGTTCTTCTCAACAGAAGAGCTGGTGTTCGCCGTCTCAAGCTCCTGCTCGTAGTCCAGAGCAATGTAACAGAGCTTCTCCTTGATGTCTCTGACAATCTCACGCTCGGCTGTCGTGGTAAAAGAGTAGCCACGCTCGGTGAGGATCTTCATGAGAGCATCAGTGAGATCACGACCCGCGAGATCGAGACGCAGGATGGCGTGTGGAAGCGCGTAACCCTCGTAGATAGGAACCGTGTGGCTCACACCATCTCCAGAGTCAAGCACAATCCCAGTAGTACGACCACTAGCGTATAGAGACAGAACAGCTTGAATTGCAACATACATGGCGGGAGCATTGAAAGTTTCGAACATGATCTGAGTCATCTTCTCACGGTTAGCTTTTGGGTTGAGAGGAGCTTCGGTGAGGAGAATGGGATGCTCCTCGGGGGCAACACGGAGCTCGTTGTAGAAAGTATGATGCCAGATCTTCTCCATGTCATCCCAGTTGTTGACGATACCGTGCTCGATAGGGTATTTGAGGGTTAGAATACCACGCTTGGATTGAGCTTCATCGCCGACGTATGCATCCTTCTGTCCCATCCCAACCATGACTCCGGTGTGACGTGGACGGCCTACGATGCTTGGAAACACAGCCCTCGGTGCATCATCCCCAGCAAAACCAGCCTAAAGAGTCAACAACACAGAACAATAAAACCAACTTAGAGATGGCAAATAGATACATATGAAACAGAGTAATGATGATCCACAAAAGATTTCTTTTTTTTCAATACAGTGACTTGTTAGTGATGAAAGATTAGAGCATTACCTTAACCATTCCGGTTCCATTGTCACAGACAAGGGGTTGAATGTCTTCACCGTCAGCCATTTTATAATTTCTGCAAAACAATAAACATAAAAAGACCAATGATAATTAAAACGCAAAAAAGAATCAATGTTCTTTATTCATATATGCTTTAAACAAGTGGGATTATATTATAACATTATAATAAACGAAGAAAAACAACTCATTTGTCAACGAGTCAGAACAAATAGTAGTATCAGACAAGGACAAAATCAAAGAAGAAAACGGAATGTAACAAAGATTCCAGATCCAGGAGAATCACGTTGTCAATTACATTTTAATAATATTAAACAAAGATCAAAGAGAGAAACACAGTTGAAGACACAATACATATCACACTTGCGGTTGGAAAATTGCTTGCATTTACCCCAAAAAAAAAAAAAAAAGACGATTTTGAGAAAAAGGGAGGGACTTTAGAAAGCAGAGAACCAAACCCAAGATCGTATATCAATCAAAATGGGATATATATTTAGGTTAAGCCACAAACATAATGACGAAACCCCAGATCCAGATAAAGTGACAATTGGTGAATAAATAACGAGGCAGGGAAATATCGAAATCACTCGATTAGATAATTACGCTGTAAAATTTTACCGGAAACGGAAGATAATAGGAGTAGATGGAAAACCTTTTGATCGCAGAAGGAGGAGAAACAATGAATGGGGTCAAAAGTAAATACAAAACGGGTCAAAAGGCTTCCAAGTCTCGGCTCACCTCTTTTTCCGCTTCTACTCCTTACCCAAAAGACCTTTTTACCCTCTTTTTAATTCTCATCAATGCTGGTGGCCTTGCTGTAAACATTGAGACACAGTTAGACAGCTTTAAGTCCAAAACTAACCTCGAAAGTTTAAGGCCCAATATGGGCCCTAATTACGTGGAAATGGATTTAGGAATTTTTCTTTGAGACATTAAGATAAATGCACAGATCCAAATTAGCTAACTACCCATAAAGGTGAAAAATGGGCACATGTCATGCACATTAGGTATGTATATGACGAAAACACTCTTCCTGCTTTCAATCCATTCGCTGTAATACTCACACACACCAGGTAAATGGCATGTTCATAGAGCACAAAGTCTAAGACCATGATTAGCGGTGTATGCAGTGATTGTCCTTAGCATAAAGGTGATTAAAAATAAATGAAATAAATAGAAAAATTAGTGGGACGTCCTTAGCGTAGATACAAAAGAGCGCGTCCTTCCCAGCTACGTGTCGTCTCCGGAGTGGGCCGATGAAAAAAAAAAGCGATGTCCGTTTTTCTTCTCTTCCTCTCTCCGTCTCTGTTTCTTCATCATCTTTACCTCTGCTGCATCTGTGAAACTTACTCTACTGTAATTCCAACTATGTCGACTATTATGCAGAAGATCAAAGAAATCGAAGATGAGGTAATTTTGGATGCATAGAGATGTATATTCGAAACATTTGATCTTTTCAATTAAGAAAATTGACTGATTTTTCTGTGTTAATATGGGTGGTTTGTTCCATTTTATGTATGTCCTCGATGGCTAGGACTCAGAAGAACAAGGCCACCTCGCATCATTTTGGTTTGTTAAAGGTATTTCATTTTAGCTTAGATTGAGCTTTGAATGGTCAGATTGATTTATAGCTGATCTTGATACGACTGTGTATATGGACTTTAGCACAAGGATTAATTTTGATATATGGCGTTTTCTCTTGCAAAGTTCCTTGGATCATACAGTTCTTTTGTTTCAGTTTATTAAGGAAACTGATATTTTTGCATAAGAAGTTGTCGTGGGCTCAGAAAGGAGAAGTGTTTCAGACTCCCAAATCCAAAAGCTTCGAGATTCAGGTTAGGTTTTTCTAAAACTATGTTCGTCTCTACCAACTCTGTTCTTATATTCCATTCACCATTTCATAACTTTTTTAAAAAACTCATCTTCTGGAATCAACAACAGGCCACATGCGGTACTCAGACCACTAAAAGCTTCAATGAAGACAACAAGGTGTGTTCTTTTTCCTTTATCCTAGTTTCACTGTTGCAATCGATCTTAGATCTCTCATTATTCTTCTTGTTTCATTTTGTTGTGCAGCTTACACATTGGATGAAGTGAATGAAAAGACTAAGGCCTTCCGTGAATCTGCTATGAAGCCACCACCACCTGCTCCTCTTGATTCTTCCTCAGCCATTGATGTGAGTTGTTACAACTCTCTCTCTCTCTCTCTTTCTATTCTGACTTAATCTTTGTTTCTGTATTAGCTTCTTGACAATATCTCAACTACTACTTGTATGTTTCTATTAAGCTTCTCTGAATTATTTACTCGTCCCTTTGCAGAAATATCAGGCAATGTTGTACTCTGCTGCCATCAAAGGTATGCTTTTGCCTTCTATGACACTTAATTGCTCCAGTCTCCAATCAATCTCTTCTTTTCAAATTCTGGTTGTTTGTTATAGTGATGGCTACTGTGGAGAAGCCTATTGATTCAAGCCATGGTGATTCTGCCACTTCTTCAAATCAGGTACATATAAACACATACAAACATATGTATGCAAAGTACGAATCTTTGAATGAATTAGACATGTCTATAAACATACAAACATATGTTGGTTTAGGTCACACTGGAATCGATAGAGAGATCTTGG
The DNA here is from genome assembly GCF_000801105.2 of Raphanus sativus. NCBI lineage: Eukaryota > Viridiplantae > Streptophyta > Magnoliopsida > Brassicales > Brassicaceae > Raphanus > Raphanus sativus. The sequence continues at coordinate 47,091,932 of NC_079514.1, read as the reverse complement.
AATCCTTTCATGGTTATACTTCCTCTGTTGGTGTTGTGAACATATGTAAATATCACAGAGGATGAAACATTTGTTATAAAGTCCCACCAATAATCTGTATTTTTGTTAATGTCTCTTAACATTGTCCTTACCTTAAAAATAATAATAAAATAATTTAAGGACTCTAACATTTGTCCTACCAATAATGTTGCTCTAAGGTTATAGGTCTCTAGCTAGAAAGTTTTTCCACCATACATTTCCTATTTCTCTTTTCTTCTCTTTTTTAAATATTTTTTTTCTTTATCATACGTCTTTTATTTCTCTCTCCCTCAACTATATATTCTCTTTGTTACTATGATTTGTGACTCATTATGTTGATTATTATCATCTTGTTCAATATTAAGTTTTAAATATGAGTCCTATGTAAATTAAAAATAGAGTGTTAACGTCTAATATTAGGTTTAAAAATAATATTAGCGTCTAAGTTTACTAGTTAACTATTATATTATTATGTAAATAGTATTGTAATTAGTATATATGTTATCAACTACGACAATATAGTAGTAACATCTACTAAGACATTTATCTAAAACAGAACATCAAATAGAAGTCTTAATAATCGAAGGCTAGAAGTGACCAAAAATTTTAAATGATGAATAAACTTTAATGTCAATAACCTATCGTATATCCAACTAACAAAATAATTTGGCTTTATATGTTCATCGTGCTACCTAATTTGTTAACACTTGACTACATATTAACTAGCTAAATAAAATAATCACAGCCATAGAACAACATTGAAGCTAACCTGGCCTCCATGGTCTAATTTCACGAGCATGCCCTGATATTTTACCTTTAGTAGTAGGTAGAAATTTATCAGTTTGGTTGGAAATTTCACTTGCTCGCCTCTTTCCGGCGAATAAAATTCAAATATCATATTTCTTGTGAAATTTTAGTAGCCTAGCAATAATATACTGCCCCAAAGCGTGTGAGAAGAGTGGATTATCATCTAGTGCTAATATCTTCCCAAATGTGGAATTGCAAAGAAATTCAATCTCCTCGGACTCAAGAGCATCGATGATATTTACATCCTTTTTAATCTTATGGTATGAGTAAACCCGCTCCCCAGATGGTTTTTCGCCAGCAGCAAACATTCTAGATGGGGAAGTCCTTTCCTCCATCAGCACGGTCGATAGAAAAATATAGATTAGAGAAAGAAAGAAGTTCGATTGAAAGTAAAAGAGTAATAAAATAAGTTGAGATTTGTAAAAAATATGTGACTGAAACTAGTAAATAAGATCATTGTAATCTGAAGAGGTATGAGTTTTGCTTGAAAAGGTTTCAGTTCACAAAGAAAACCTTTCACAGTGTCATCTTCTTGAAAAACGGATGTGGACCCACCGATGTTTCCAATTCGATTTAATATTAATTTGAAGTCCATTTCTTGACAGAGAACAGATGCTAGGCGACATGTATTAGAAGGAGTATAATGGAAGAGAATTAAAGAGCATATAAGAGAGGGTAGACTGCCAATATATGCTGCATGCATGGGTATGGTGGCCAATAATCTCTTTTTCTTTCGTTTCCCTCTTGTCTGTCTATATTAAGAGTTTACAGTTGTATTGTTCATCATTCGGTTCCAGACAGATGTAGCATATTATATTCATTTTTCTTTTGTCTCATCGTTATTTATCATTGGGAAAATGAAAATTTTTAGTTAATTTTATTACAAGAAATCTCATTTTCGTATGTTGTTCGTTGGATTGAACAAGTGACATGTTATCACCCGACGCAAGCTGGCTCCTCGTCCTCGTGCTTGCAAAGTAGTATGTTTCTTTCTCTGAGCTTTTTATCCATTTTATAAGTCTCTGCTACATTGTGATTGGAACATAGTTTATGTCCAGATTCATAAACTCGTGGAAACACTGAATTTATGGGTATTTGATAATGTAAACTTGATTTATGTTCCATTGCTCATGATCTTCCTCTTTTGTATGTCTTAATTCTCTAGACTGTCTAGAATATTACCCTCTTACATGTCAGACCGTGTTTCTGTAAAACCATTTTATTTATCAATATCGATGCAACATTGGTCTTCTAGATTTAGAGCTTATCTTTCATGATATATGCAGAGGGTTTTGTTTAAGTAGGGAAGATTTGATGTCTTATCTTGAAACGTATCTTCATTTTGATTCATCGTATTCTTATTGCGCTACTTTTTTGTGGATCTTATTTTGGTTACATGTTTCTCATGTGTTTTTGTTCAGAATCCGAGCCGTTGGAGAGATCTACATATGTACTATCATAACCACCTAAACCGAGAGTAAACCAACCGTTACACCACCTTCACTTGTGGTTGAGCAGGTTTGATCAGATTTCATTTTTCTAAAGATTGCCTAGGAGAATGTTCGGGTATCAGCTTAAAGGGATTTCTTAGATAGATAGCTGATGTTCAAATTTCCGAACGAGACTCTAGAGAATGTTAATTTGAAGACCGTGCTGAGCAGTATATATTTGTCGCTCAATCTCCTGAGTTGTTACCCGAGCAGCCTCCCGAGCAACCTGTTGACTGTATCCAGAGCAGTTTTTTTAGCTGCCTCTTGAACCATCTGCCTCAAGGCATCCTGATCTACCTGTTGAACCACAGGCATGCCCTCTATCTGATTATCCATGCTCTTCTTTGTACTGTAGTCACTAAAGTTTTTTTTCTTAAAAAAAAGATGGTAGCTTCACTTTTTTTTGTAAACCGGCATTTTTTATTTCTGGTGCAAAAATAAACAACGCCAACAGCACTGGAGCAAAAATTATTTTTTTTGTTTCATACATTATTTCTATAAAAATGATGCTACACATACAATTTCTTTTTTTCCTATGCAGTTGGACGTGTCACACCTGTTGATTTCAAAGTCAGTTCTCTTTACTAAACTAGATAGCAGCGGCATTAAATTATTTTTTTGATAAAATGTTAAATTATTATATTAAATTTTCAATATTTTACAGAAGCACGAAGAAAACAAGTAGCAGAATGTGAAATACGTAAAATAAATAGAGCATCTAGTGACAAGCATACTCTATTACGACAAACTAAGGCTATAAAGGCGAAACAGAGTAGCGTAGCTTCGATGACCCAAGGGAAAGGTATGAGCGGACTGAGACCCCGGTTGCCGCGAGCTCTTGGAGAGAAAGGCAGCTCAACCCTTGAAGCAACAGGTGAAACTTACAGCTTTCGAGAAAACCAATCATCAAAACCTTCATCAGAAAACACATCACGGAACAGCCAACCCATTTTGCTTCACCGATATCATAAAAGGGAGTCAACTAACAGGCGGAGTCGTTGTTCGAGGCTAAATAAATGAATAAGAAAGCTTCTTACAGGAGTTAGCCAGCTCACAAAGAATTGGAGACTGCTGTCACCAAGCTCAGGACCGTGTATACCCATTTAACCCACCTCACACGCAGAGTAACGGCATTAACTTAGCATTCAAGAAATTGTTTAGATGGCAAGTGAGATGACTAATATTACAATTAATGATTTTTGTTCATGGTTCATATCCAAATTCCAAACATGGTTATTATTGTATTGTGTTTGAAAACGTACACAAATGCAAACACAAACCTATGTTTTGTTCAACCATCGCCGGAGGTTTTCTGTTCCAGCGCCCAATTCAGGACTGGATTTTAATAATATCAGTCAAACTTTTTTAAAAATGCAAACACAAAATTTATACGAAACACATAAACACGAAGGTAAACATTAGGTTTGTGTTCCAGCGCCCAATTCTAACTAAATCTAATATTATAAAGAAGAGCTACTCTCTTCTCTGGTGTTGCCACGTCATCAAATAGGAATACCAGAAGGCGACACGTGTCCTCCTTCAACGATCCACAGCGTTTCATTAACTCCCGAGGTAATGTGTGTTTTGGGCTCAATTCGTTATTTTCATTACGCTGGTGTTTATGGGCTCTATGTGTGCTTAATTGCTTATGCTTCGATGCATATACGGCTCGATACCTCAATAGATTCAACCCTATTTTTTTTTTTACAAGAAGAATGGAGTTTAGTGTTCGTCTCTTCTCTTTGGTCTGCAGCGACTTCTGATCTTCGTCTTTATCACTGAAACGCTTCAGTGATGCTTCTTCGTGTTTATTCTATTCCTAATTCGAACAGTCACAATCGAGCCTTGAATACGATCTATTTCTCCGGCGAGTCGGTCTATCGAAGAGTATAAAAGGGTCAGCATTCCTCCTCTGGAGTCGCGAGAGACGCTCTCTGTTTTACTCAATCACGAGAGAGACGCTTATCATCTTCATCAGCTTCACACTGATTTTAGGGTTTTTCATCTTCTTCGATCTCAGACAACAACAATCTTCTTATACGTTCTCTGACACCAACAATGGAGTTTCAAAAGATTTGATGACCCAAATTGTTGTGAAGAATCTATGTTTGGGTCTTCAATTGTGTCGTTTAGTCTTCTCTTCTAACCAAAACAGTGAAGAATCATCCTCTAATCAAAACACAAGGTTCATTCTTCTCTAATCCTCAAATTAATTAATCAGAAGAAGCAGACAGAGGATCGTTGGCTTTGCGTCTGTGCCTACACCCAAGGCGCGATCGACATCAAAATTTACGAGTTTGACGTCGCAAAGGTGAGTCTTTCCATCCGGATGCATCATGATTGTTTGTGGGAAGATATTTATGTTTTTTCCTGCGTTTGCTGATTCCTGGCACAATTCATTATATCAGGGAATGCTTATAACTTATGAGTCCTTCACAATTCTATAAAAGTTGGGGCCTATCATGCGTTTTTTTGTTTGAGCTAATAGCTGACTGCTTTATCCGTTTTACAATGTTTCTCCTCCATATAATAAATGATTTTTTCAAGATTTTCAAATTTCAGGAGTGACCAATGCTGCGTAAGATACATGAAAACTTAAGCTCAGGAAACGGACGT
>NC_079514.1:46363265-46371227 GCF_000801105.2 Raphanus sativus | reverse complement strand
ATCAAAGTCTAAGGAATCACAAGTTCATTAAATGTTTTATTTTTTTATAAGATCAATAGTATCAAATAACATGTTAATAATTAGTTTTTGGATTTAACTGAATTTAACGGATTTTTAACTAATTTTTAAAAAAAAGGAATTATATACAAGGTATCAAATCTACCAGTGAACAGATTTGGATCGGATATAAAAACAACTTTTGAATTATTTATTTTCTAATAAAATTAAAAATTCATGCAAAATTTATCAAATTGATTCAACAAAAAAAATATGCTCTTAAAAATATTAGAAGCTTCTAAATCAAATAAGGATACAAAAATAATATAGATTGATTGTTAGAACTATGATACAAATATATGACAAGAAATAAAAAAATATTTTCAGTTTAAAATTGACAAATCGTATCATTATTACATTTCAATAATGAAAACACATTGTTTCCAATATAAAATATCTATACTATTAAATCATACACCTTATTTTATATATATTTCAAACAAATGTATATTCTGAAAAAGAAAACAAATGATAAAAACATAAAAAAACCTCAGTTTTTATGATTTGAAATAAAAATAATAGTAGTTTGGAAATCAATTTTGGATAAATAAATTGAAAAAAAAAATCATAGCTTAGAAATTCCAGGGCAAATCAACAAGTTCGGATGGCGATTTTTGCTCTCAAATTCTCTCTCAAAACAAAATACTCTTCCTCGATAAGAGGCTTTGCCTCAACCAATCAGGATGGAGATAACCTCCGGAGGGCTTTGTGTCTTGCCGCGAATTCGATTAATTTGGAAAATTTCCAAATATCAGCTCAAGATATTACGAGAATATCTCTATATATCTATTTTTCCGTCAAATCTTCAACCTACGCAAGTGTTTTCCTAGGGTTTTCAAAGCAGCCGCTACGATCCCAAAACCTTACCTGGAAGCGCAAGAGATCTGTTCGGAGTAAAATCTTGCTATTTTTACTGCTAATGGACAGAGATCTAGCGAAGGTGATGCAAGCGATGACTTTAGAGGAGGACGAACCAGTGGTGCTGACGGATGATGAGGACTACAGTGCCGCTATTCGGAATGGGAAGAGCCTGATAGGGAGACTTTTGAATCCAGAGTGTCAGAATATGGCGAAGATGTTGCGTACGATGCCAAAGATTTGGAAGATCTATGAACGAGTGCGGGGTATTGCCCTATCCAAAGAAAGTTTTCAGTTTGTTTTCGATCTCGAAACGGATTTACAAACTGTTCTTAAGCATGGATTCTGGACCTTTGAAGATTGGGGAGTGGTAATGGAGCGTTGGGTAGAATTTCCTCCAGAAGATTACCTTCAGAAAGCATCGGTTTGGATCCGTCTGCTCAAGATACCAGTGAACTACCTTACCTTAAAAACCATTACGGCAATCGCCTACCCTATTGGTTATATTAAGGACATCGAATTTGATCCGTCCAAGCCTCACCTCTTTGATTATGTTCGAGTCAGAGTTATACTGGACTTGCAGCAACCGGTCAGGGACATCAAAACAATTAACTTAGCAAAAGGGGGTAGCTTCACAGTAGAGGTGGAGTATGAGAGAGTGAAGAAGAAGTGCTTTCACTGCTTTCGCTTATCACATGAGAAGCAGAGATGTCCTCTGTTTAAAGCTATGAAGAATAAAGGAGGGGCTAATATGGACAAAGGGAAAGGAGTGGAGATCTCTCCTGTAATCCATCGCAAACATCACACTGATTTAGTGGATACCCTGATGCCACTAATGTCTCAATCGGTACCACCAGGCTTTGTGCCACGCTCAGTAGTGGCACCAGAAGTTTTCACTGAGATGCAGCTCTACATGAACTGCACTGACCCTGAGGAACGACGGATTAGAGAGTTTAGAATGAAGGAGGTGCTTAAGGTTCTCTCATCTAACCCGGGGGCTCAAAGCTCTTACCTCAGACTGGAGACACACCCCCGAATATCTGCCGTGCAGAACAAGGATCTGGGTCAAGTCTTTGATTTTCGCTCTATGGAAACGGAGACTGAGAGACTACAGACTGCAGGAAATTTAGTAGCGCTTACTCCACAGACGGAAGGTCGAGCTATCATCCCAGCTATCACACAGAGGGTTGCAGACGTAGTAGATGGGAATAAGGCTACACACACGACAAATGTGATCCCTGAGCGGACCACACCAACTGATAGACAGCAAGGGCACATCGAGGGTGGTGGAGACTATCAGCCATTAAACCCTGATGTTGCGTTTTGTATGGGCCAAGATACAAGAGCGGCCTCAGATGTAAGTGGTAGAAGCTCATCATCAACACGCAAAGGGACGTCTTGGAAGAGACTCAAGCAGAGTAAGAATGGCGCTGGCACTACAGGAAGAGCTGAACATCTACATGAGCAACACGAGGTAGATAGTAGCGTGAAAAGGAAGTCAAGGGAGGAGACGGAGGTTGCGTCAAAGATGTCGAAACAATCTGAGGGTTTGATGGTTCACCAGAAACCATCCAATCCTCAATGACGACGCTCAGTTGGAACTGTCGGGGTTTGAGAAGCGTCCTGACAGTTCGACGTCTGGAGGAGATGTGTCGTGAGCATCTCCCTGACTTCCTGTTTCTCCTAGAGACTAAAAACTCTAGTGATCACGTAAGAGGCTTTAAGAGATCGTTGGGTTTCGATGAAATTTTTCTGGTGGATCCAGTGGGTCTAAGTGGAGGATTGGCTCTGTTTTGGAGGAATTCTCATGAGGTGGAGATATTATCTGCAAGTGATAGAATAATCGATATCAAGGTGAAGCAGAGAGACTTGATATACTTCATCTCCTTTGTATATGGAGATCCTGTTCGTCATAAGCGTCACATAGTATGGGATAATCTCAAGACGATTGGCGCTAATAGGAATGCTGGATGGTTCTTAGTCGGGGATTTTAATGAGATGATGAATACAGATGAGAAGAGTGGGGGTCCAGAGCGAGAAGAATCAACTTTCTACCCTTTTCGATCTATGGCAAGAGATTGTCGTATCAAAGAAATTCCTAGTTCAGGAGATAAACTCTCGTGGGTGGGAGTGCGAGAAATAATGAACAATGGAATAAAGGAGAAGGTATGGGTACAGTGTAGGCTAGATAGAGCCTTTGGGAACTCAGAGTGGTTTCGTCTCTTCCCAAGGACTCACACATATTATCTCGAAAGACTAGGCTCAGATCATAGGCCTATTCTAACGAATGTGATAGGGAATAGCACGAAACGTGTGGGGCGTTTTGTGTTTGACAAACGATGGAGCAAGAAACCAGAGATGGTAGAGATCGTGCGCAGAGGATGGAATGAGCTGAATACCAGTGCATCGCCGTCAGTAACAGAGCGTATTGCTTCTTGTCGTAAGGCAATAGCAAAATGGAAACGCAATGATGCTAGCAACTCGAGGAAGATGATTGAGAAGCATAGAGTGGAACTTGAGGAAGAAGAAAAGAAAATCAACCCAAACATGCCGAGGATGATTTTTCTTAAACTTGAGCTTGCAAAGTTATTCCAGGAAGAAGAAGAATACTGGAAACTAAGGAGCAAGAACAACTGGCTGCAATCAGGGGACAAGAACACAAAGGTTTTTCATGGATGGACCAAGACGAGAAGAATGAAAAATAATATCCCCTCTCTCACAGATCCTGGTGGGATTGAGCATACATCGGAGGAAGCTAAAGGTGATATTGCAGTGAGATATTTCACAGAGCTTTTTACCTCTTCCCGGCCGTCGGATGCATCAGAGCTCCTTCGAGATTTCTCTCCTCGAGTGACTGCAGCAATGAACACTAATCTGACCAAGCCGATTACTGATGCTGAGATAAAACGTGCGGTCAAAGTAATCAAGAGTGACAGTTCACCGGGTGCTGATGGTATGACTGGTCACTTTTTCCAGCAGTATTGGTCTATCACAGGTCCGCAGATTGTGGAGGAAGTGAAGAAGTTCTTCTCTGATGGTGCAATACCGCAAGATTGGAATTACACACAGCTATGCTTGCTGCCAAAGAAACCGAACCCAACCTTGATGACAGACCTTCGGCCAATCAGTCTTTGCGCAGTCTCGTATAAGATTGTGTCAAACATATTATGCGCAAGACTGAAAGGCATTCTACCTAAGCTGGTCTCACCGACACAAGGAGCTTTTGTGGCGGGGCGACTGATCTCAGACAACCTGTTGATCGCACATGAAATGGTGCATGGGTTAAAGACAAATCCTAACTGCAAGGAGGGATATATTGCAATCAAAACAGATATGTCGAAAGCTTACGACAGAGTGGAATGGGACTTCCTGGAGGTGCTTTTTCAGAAAATGGGTTTTGACGGTAGATGGATACAATGGATCATGATGTGTGTTCGTTCAGTCACGTATACAGTGTTACTAAATGGTCAAGCTCATGGGAGAATAGTACCGGAACGTGGGATTAGACAAGGAGATCCTCTCTCTCCTTTTCTCTTTATCATGTGTGCTGAGGCACTGGTACATGTGATGAACAGAGCCGAGTTGCAAGGAGATATCACAGGCATGAGATTGACGAAGAACTGCCCCCCCATACAGCACCTACTGTTCGCCGATGACAGTTTGTTCTTATGTCAAGCGACATTGAGAGAGTGCTCTAACTTCCTGCATTGTCTTGATTTATATGGGAAGGCGTCTGGGCAAGAGATCAATTTTCAAAAATCCTCGATCACCTTCGGAGCTGATGTTGACCCAATACTGAAACGCCTCATTGCAGAGATATTGCAGATTGAGAATGAAGGTGGGGCTGGCTCGTATCTAGGACTTCCCGAATGTTTTAGTGGCTCGAAACAGAAGTTGTTGGCTTTTATAGGCGAGAAGCTAGGGAAACGATTGTCTGGTTGGTATGCTAAAACACTATCTCTTGGAGGAAAAGAGATACTCCTAAAATCCATTGCGATGGCTCTTCCGGTATATGCCATGTCCTGCTTTAGATTAACCAAACATCACTGCCAAAAGATCATGAGTGCGATGGCTTCATTCTGGTGGAACGAATGCAGTGACAAAAGAAAGATACATTGGGTCTCTTGGCCAGACCTTTGTAAGGCTAAAGATCTTGGTGGTTTGGGGTTCCGAAACATTGAAGACTTCAATCAGGCATTGTTAGCCAAACAGGCTTGGAAGTTGCTTAATGAGCCAGATAGTCTGTTGGCGAGGATCTATAAAGGTCGTTATTATGCTAATAAGGACTTTCTGGAGTGTGGAAAGGGGTATAGACCCTCATATGCTTGGCGAAGCATTCTGTTTGGAAGGGAACTGTTGGAGAAAGGTCTTATTAAATCCATTGGTAATGGTAGCTCTACATCAGTCTGGGGAGAAAAATGGGTTATGGATGAAATACCTAGACGACCAGTTAATAGACAACTGCTTTATGATCTAAACCTCAAAGTCTCGGCACTCATTGACCACGATGGTAACTGGCGTGAAGACTTGCTAGCTAACCTCTTTCCTCCAAACGAAGTTTTAAGAATCCGAGCTCTACAACCAGGAGAAGCAGAGGATAGGTTTATCTGGGCATACTCTAAACATGGCGCTTACACAGTAAAGGCTGGATACGAGCTCCTTGAGCAGGCTAAAATGGCAACAGAGCGTCAGAGTACTCCGCAAGAACAAACGCTCCGAAACTTGAAGAAAAGAGTATGGAAAATTCCTACACTACCTAAGATCCGTATGTTTCTGTGGAGAATACTTTCAGGAGCTTTGGCGGTAGCGGAGAGATTGAATTCGAGAGGCTTAGAAGTTGAGCTAAACTGCAAAATTTGCAAGGGAGGACCTGAAACAATCAACCATGTGTTGTTTAGGTGCTCTGAGGCCACTCATATCTGGGCAGAAGCGGGGTATACTCTACCCAACAATGTTCTGCATCAATCTCTGGAAGAAAACATTGACTTTATATTCACATTGTTGGAAGCGAACAGGAACTCACAAGGTCCCACTCGAGCCATCCCTTGGGTGATGTGGGTGATATGGAAGAACAGAAACTCGATTCTGTATGCTGATACCCAGGATTCTACCTCAAGGATACTTCAAGATATGAAGGAGGAGGTAGATCAATGGTTCGTCTTAAACACAATGACATCAGGAGTTGACAGTTCCCGAACCGGTCTAGCAGAGGATGATAAATGGCAACCGCCTGAGATGGGAGTAATAAAATGCAATGTCCACGCTAACTGGAGAAATGCTTTCTTGCATAGTGGGGTTGCTTGGTTAACAAGGGACCATGATGGCAATGTATTGCATCACTCAAGAGACGCATTAGTACACATGTCCAACCGTATGGTAGCAGAGCTACAATGTGTGCTGTGGGCTCTGCGGGGTCTCCGCGATTTGCAGATGACTAAGGTAACCATTGCACTTGACTACAAAGAAGTGATGGAAGCGATAAACTCTCCACAGAAATGGCCACGGTATCGCAATCTTTTGGAACAAGTGGAGAAGTTGAAAGATGATTTTGAAAGCTTGACGTTCGAATGTGTTAAGGCGACTGCTAATGGAATAGCTAGAGATATCGCTAAGAGTGTGCTGCGGGATGGGAGATATCAATCCTATTTGGCTTTGGGAGGACCTTCCTGGTTGCACGACCGCATATTGGGAGAAAATCAGAGAAGCAACTTTTGATTCTTATTTAGAATGTTGTTGCTTTAATTTCTATTGCCTTGCCTTGTTGCATAAGGCACTACCCTCTTTGGAGGTTCTTTTGTAATGTGTTTCAACACTTCAGACGATAAAAAAAAAAAAGAAATTCCAGGGCAAAATCTAGTTTTTCTTTAAATATACCACTATTTTATCAAACGGTTAAATTGTCAAACGATACTTTCACAGTTTCACCCAACTATATTGGTTCCAACGTTTTTCGCAACATCCCTTTAGTTTTAATTTTCAAAGAAAACTTAAGAGACAGACGAGACGACGTCGCATAAGGACGGAAACGATGACGACGCTACCATACGCCGACGTCGACTGCAACCTCAGAGCTTTAGCCGGCCGTGCCGAGGGTTTCGGCCGATTCGCCGTCGGCGGTCTCCACGGAGATCTCTACGTCGTCACATCCCTCGCAGGTTTTGATTCTACAAATCCTTGAACCTATCCACGAATCACCGCGTGTAACTCGATCTCAATCACGCTCTCGAATTCGATTTTGGATATAACTGATTTTCGCGCCATGATCGTGTGATTGATTGAATGTTAGATGATGGACCTGGATCTCTCCGCGAAGGAGGAAGGAGGAGAGAGCCGTTATGGATCGTGTTCGCGGTTTCCGGAACTATACATCTCAATTCGTACTTGAGCGTGTCGTCTCACAAGACGATCGATGGGAGAGGACAACGGATCAAGATCACAGGGAAAGGGATAAGGCTCAAGGAATGCGAACATATCATCATTTGCAATTTGGAGTTTGAAGGTGGAAGAGGGCATGATGTTGATGGGATTCAGATTAAGCCGAAGTCTAGACACATTTGGATTGATAGGTGTAGCTTGAGGGATTACGATGATGGACTTATTGATATCACTAGGCAGAGCACTGATATCACCGTTTCTAGGTGAGAGGGTTAGATTATATGTTTTTTTTTTGAATAACCCGCTGTATCCTGGCATCCACCGAGGTGGGTCCAGACTAGCGGCGAGTGTCCGTATCAGCCTACCGAGAGTATGCCTCGGTGACCGGATACTGGAGTAGCCCAGATTTTAAAATTTACCCCCACGTGGTCAGCGGTATTCGAATCCGGATCCATATTAGGGCCAAAACTCCCTCAAGACAACTGGGCCGACCGACCTCGTTTGGTTTCGGTTATATGTTTGTGGTCTCTTTGTGTGAGTGTTGTGACTGGTGCTTGCTTTTTATTTACAGATGTTACTTTGGGCAGCATGATAAGACGATGTTGATTGGGGCGGATCCTTCTCATGTTGATGATAGATGCATCAGAGTGACTATTCATCATTGTTTCTTTG
>NC_079514.1:46352404-46363165 GCF_000801105.2 Raphanus sativus | reverse complement strand
ATATAAAAATTCGTTTAGTTATCACAATTAATTTTAATTGGAAATTCAAAAAAAGTTTGAATTTAAACAATTAAGAGCAATGGAGTTATTTTTCATAAAATTTACAAAACTTACAACGAGTATAAATGTGAAGCTAAAAATCATATTACTATTTCGATAGTGACCTAGTACTCATGATAAAATCTATGTTCAAAATAATATTCATCAATCTTTCTGAGAACAAACATTTTTTATATGGTTTTTGAAATTCATATAACTAAAATAATCTTATTAACTAGTCCAAATGTATGAGTAATATTTTATTCACATGGTGAAACAAAATGACATGAGATAGATCGACCTAACGTAAAAACCAAAGTATTCAAACACACACAATTAACTAAGAAAACGAATATAATAAATAAACTAGCCGTTAGAACTCATTTACTATTAGAGAGCGCCTCTGCTCCACCCCAAAGCCTCTTATTACAATCACCTGATCTTTTTGTCTCCTCTCTCTCTCTCTCTATCTCTCTCACTAGAAGATAAAAAAGAACACAAAGATTCTCTCTCTCTGTAAGATGGGCACGTGCTATGTTCTTTTCCAACGAAACCCATCTCTCCCTGTACAAAACTCTTTCAAATCCAAAACCATTCCCTGTTCCATCCTTGCTTAGGAATCTCATTCACTCTTCTTCTTCTCTCTTCTTCACCAAAGATCAATCCTTTCTTGATCACCCTATGGCTTCACTTCGAAGCTTCTTTCTCCTTAACCTAATCATCACCCTCCTCTTCCTCATCTCTCCCGGCTCGAGCCAAGCCTGGGACGGTGTAGTGATCACACAAGCTGATTACCAAGGCCTCCAAGCTGTTAAGCAAGAGTTTATTGACCCAAGAGGGGTCTTAAGAAGCTGGAACGGTTCAGGCTTCACTGCTTGCTCTGGAGGCTGGGCTGGAATCAAATGTGCTCAAGGTCAAGTTATAGTGATTCAGCTCCCGTGGAAGTCTCTTGGAGGTAGAATCTCTGAGAAAATAGGACAGCTTCAAGCTCTCCGCAAGCTTAGTCTTCATGACAACAACCTCGGAGGGTCCATTCCTTTGTCTTTAGGACTCATTCCTAACCTCAGAGGTCTCCAGCTTTTCAACAACCGTCTCACCGGCTCCATCCCTGCTTCTCTCGGCGCTTCTCGTTTCCTTCAGACGCTTGATCTCAGTAACAACTTGCTGTCTGATCCTATTCCAACGAGTCTTGCTGACTCCACTAAGCTACTTAGGCTTAACCTCAGCTTCAACTCACTCTCTGGTCAGATCCCAGTGAGTCTCACTCGCTCTTCTTCTCTTCAGTTTCTTTCCCTTGACCATAACAACCTCTCTGGTCCTGTCTTAGACACTTGGGGTAGTACTAACAACACTTCTCCTAGTCTCCGTGTCTTGTCTCTTGACCACAACACCCTCTCTGGTCCATTCCCATTTTCAATCTGCAGCTTACTTGACCTACAAGTCTTTTCCCTTAGTCATAATAGGATCAGTGGAACCCTACCTTCCGAGCTAAGCAAACTCACTAAGCTCAGAACAATGGATATTAGCAGTAACAGTGTTAGTGGCCAGATTCCTGAAACCCTAGGGGACATTTCTTCTCTCACACGTCTAGATTTGTCTCAAAACAAACTCACCGGAGAGATTCCTGTTTCCATTACTGATCTGAAAAGCCTAACCTTCTTCAATGTCTCTTACAACAACTTATCTGGTCCTGTTCCTACTCTCCTGTCCCAAAAGTTCAACTCCACCTCTTTTGTCGGAAACCTAGGGCTTTGTGGGTACAGTGTTTCTACACCATGTCCTCCTCTAAACCCTCCTCCACCGTCTCCCAAGAAATCATCTGGCAGGAGTCTGAGTACTAAAGACATCATCCTCATTGCTTCTGGAGCACTCCTGATAGTTATGTTTATCCTTGTGCTCATTCTCCTCTGTTGCTTGCTGAGGAAGAAACCAGACAAAGCAAAACCTAAAGGAGGAGAGGCTGGACCAGGAGTTGCAGCTACAACAAAGACTGAGAAAGGAGGAGAAGCTGAAGCTGGAGGAGGAGAAACAGGAGGGAAGCTTGTTCACTTTGATGGGCCATTGGCGTTTACAGCAGATGATCTTCTGTGTGCAACGGCAGAGATCATGGGGAAAAGCACTTATGGAACTGTTTACAAAGCTACACTTGAAGATGGAAGTCAAGTTGCAGTGAAGAGACTGAGAGAGAAAATCACCAAAGGGCAGAAAGAGTTCGAGAACGAGATTAATGTATTGGGAAGAATCAGACATCCAAATCTACTTGCACTTAGAGCTTATTACTTGGGACCCAAGGGAGAGAAGCTTGTGGTCTTTGATTACATGTCTAGAGGCAACCTTGCCACATTCCTACATGGTAAGCTTGATGATACTTTTATTTTATTTTTTTTTTTTTGATACTTTTATTTTATAAATGTTATGGGATATTGTAACGATTTGTATAACATATGGTTTAATGTTTTGGAAACTGCAGCTAGAGGACCTGATGTTCATATCAACTGGCCTACAAGGATGAGTTTAATAAAAGGAATGGCACGTGGATTGTTCTACCTTCACACGCACGCAAACCTCATCCACGGAAACCTAACGTCAAGCAACGTACTATTGGATGAGAACAACAACGCGAAGATCTCAGATTACGGCCTCTCGAGGCTAATGATAACAGCAGCGGGATCAAGCGTGATAGCAACAGCTAGTGCATTAGGTTACAGAGCACCTGAGCTCTCTAAGCTGAAGAAAGCCAACACCAAGACCGATGTGTATAGCCTCGGTGTGATCATATTGGAGCTTTTGACTGGTAAGTCTCCGAGCGAGGCCTTGAACGGTGTGGATCTGCCTCAGTGGGTTGCCACTGCGGTTAAAGAAGAGTCTACTAATGAAGTTTTTGATGTGGAGTTGTTGAATGATGTGAACACTATGGGCGATGAGTTGTTGAATACGTTGAAACTGGCATTGCATTGTGTTGATCCTACACCGTCAACTAGACCTGAAGCTCAGCAAGTTATGACACAGCTTGGAGAGATTAGACCGGAGGAGATGGCAGCAGCAGCAACAACATCTGAACCGTTGATTGATCTTCCTGAAGCTTCTGCTTCCACAAGCCGATAGAAAAAAAAAAGAGTGGAGAATTTTGCAGAGCAGTAGTAGATTTTTTTTTTTTTTGCAATTCTTTGATTTTCCTAGTAGTGTTTCTTGTTTTATTAGATTTATTATGTGTTTTAACCATTTCATTATCAGTCTGTGTTCGTACATAGTAAACTGGTTATGCTTCATCTTTTATCAGAAACAGAGTTTTCTGTTTTCTCAAGCTTTGAGTGAACATAACAAAGATGCTAAAAGATATATGAGACTCACCCTATTAGTCTAATTGTCAAATCATTTTTTATTATCAGAATTGTCAAATTATTTACAAATACAAAGTTGGCAAAGAAGCTTAATCATATAACTCAGGAAAGCACAAAGTGTTAAGATTCGATTTCTTAAGCAACTTAGGCTTACAACGTTTGTTTGATAATTCTTCTCCTATCTTCTCTGTACTTGACACAACAACTTCCTCTGGCATATCAAGTTTCTCATTCTTCTCACAAGCGTTGGCAGAGAACTGATTTAGCCTTCTTGGTTTTTGGTTTCACAATTCAACATGATTATAAATTTAGCAGTTGATATTATCAACAAAAGGGCGTTTGGTCTAGTGGTATGATTCTCGCTTAGGGTGCGAGAGGTCCCGAGTTCAATTCTCGGAACGCCCCTCTTTTTTTCATCATTTGTTTGAAATATGCTTTTTTTATTGTTGGTTGCAAAATACAACAAATTTATTCACATGTCGGCCCCACGGATCTGTTACTGCCTTACTGGTGTTGAGACCAGAAGACAAAGCTATTGTGTCATGGCGTTGAATGAAAGCAATTGAGAGAACCAAGCTTGGTACTTAATAACTGGCCAGACTACTTCCACGACTAATTTATAATTAAGATAAGTCGTCTAGGCTCAGGTCAAAAGCTAAACCCTATGGACTTCTCAAGAGCTCTTCTCCCCATTTCACATTCGGTTTCAGATCTTTAGTCTCCATCTCCACTAGAAAGCCTCCATGAACGGCCAGAAAAGTGATCTAATCAGATTTTGACCTTCCTCTGCATTTATTTGCCTTTCCCATGAATGGCAAGACACAATATCATAAAGTTCCCAACAGGATATACTCATCTTCTATAACGCCCATGATTACCACCTAGCAATTTCTTAAACATTGCTCAAACTATTCAAAAAATAACTGAATTTACTTGAAAAGATAATTGTAGAGGACATGGAGAGAAAGAAACAAGATAGAGAAGAAAAATAAGCAGAAAATCAGAGAAAAAATGAGCAGAATCTTTTTTAGAAATGAACTCTGGAAAAGCAGAAGCGAACATTGATTAATGTCTATGGGAAAATTTTCTTCTATATAGTTCCTCCTCAAACTAGGTCCCATCCTATTAATGTCTACATATGTATTGCTTATTGTTCATTTGATTAGTTACTAAGCTTGTGACTGAGTGATGAAAAATGATAGCTTTTCTTTTGATTAGCTATTGTTCAAATTGAAATAATAAATCTTCAAAAATATAACACATGAAAATACATCTCAACCGTTGCTTTTGAGTTGATCTCAGAAGAACAAAAAGAGGACATGGAGAGAAAGAAACAAGGTAGTGAAGCTGCTACATTCTGTTTTAAGCTTACAAGGTTTTGGTTAAAAGTGAATTGATTTCATGGAGAATCCTAACTTTTTATCTTCTTCGTTTTGGTGCTTCAGAACATCCACTGACAGATAATATCAAGCGGTTAGTTTTGCTTACACTGGCTGATTCCTGATTACATCTTTACGTCCTGTGTAGTTGATTTAGGACTTTGTGAAATAGTTGAGGAGTGAGGAGAAAAAGTAGGCTTTTCCTTTCAGTTTACGATTCACCTGAACCAAAGCTTTTGTCTCTTTGCTTTCACATGGTCCCGTTATAACATGAAATTCAATTTTTGAAACAAGCCAGTAACCGGATAAACAGAGTAAAGATTTCCGGTTTACGGTTCACGGTTTAGACCAATTGTCACCATGTTTTTGTCTCCTTATATATGCTCATTATTCATCCACTAACTTGCACATCAAATAATACACATCATGGCCTCATAAGGAAGGAGATATATATAGATTATTTTCATATCTCACATTACGTCGTAGCAAGTAACCAAATGCCACGTCTCACATGTATATCTATTTATTTATTGCCAATCTTGATTTCTATTTTTAGCTCATAACACACAAACCACAATCACTACTCTTTTTCTCAAGATCGATCAGAGTCTCCTCCTCTGTTGCGTTCAAGCGTGGAAGACGATGAACATCTTCCAAAGCCGTAAATTCTCAGGCCTCTGTGTTCTCTCAATCTTGCTCGTATCAGTCACGATCATCCTCTTAACCAACGACACCATCGATCTCTTCCCTTACCTGTCTCTCTCTTATCTCCGTCGCTCTTCCCTCTCCGACGTCCCCACCGTCACACCAGCCTCTACCCCCACCACCGTGAACAACTCCTCTCCACCCCCACCGGAACCACCGTTCTCTCAGACTCAGACCCCCGTCGTCGATGATGAACCGGTTCATCAAGATTTGGAAATGGATTGGGTTAAAGACAAGACTAGTTTGAAGGTGGAGTGGACGAGATGCGAGAGTCCAGATTACATGCCGTGTCTAGACAACGTAAAAGCCATCAAGAAACTCAAGTCTAAGAGGAACATGGAGCACAGAGAGAGGCACTGTCCTGTTCCTCCACCTAGATGCCTCGTTCCTTTGCCAAAACGCTACAAGGCTCCTTTGCCTTGGCCTAAGAGCAGAGACATGGTGAGAATTTCGTTTCTTGGAGGGTTCTTGTTCGGCTTCGTGATTAGATTAAGATTAGTACCTCTGTTCTTGTTCTGCTTCTTGATTATTGGAGCATTGTCCTCTGTTCTTGTTCTTCTTCTTGATTATTAGAGCATTGTCCTCTGTTCTTGTTCTTCTTCTTGATTATTAGAGCATTGTCCTCTGTTCTTGTTCTGCTTCTTGATTAAGATTAAGATTAGTACCTCTGTTCTTGTTCTGCTTCTTGATTAGAGAGCATTGTCCTCTGTTCTTTATTCTGCTATTCTAAACTCTTGTGTTTGTGTAGATATGGTATGATAATGCACCTCACCCCAAGCTTGTAGACTACAAGAAAGATCAGAACTGGATTCGTAAAACCGGACCTTTCTTTGTCTTCCCTGGAGGTGGAACTCAGTTCAAAGACGGTGTTATTCACTACATCAACTACATACAAAAGGTGGTATATACACAACAAACCAAAACTGTGCTGTGTCCTCTTCCTTCCCTTATAACTTACGGTTCTTGTTTTTTCCACAGACGTTACCTGCTCTTGAATGGGGAAAGAAAGTAAGAGTGGTACTTGACGTTGGTTGTGGTGTGGCTAGCTTTGGTGGGACATTACTAGACAAAAACGTGATCACAATGTCCTTTGCTCCCAAAGACGAACACGAAGCTCAGATTCAGTTCGCATTAGAACGTGGCATCCCAGCTACACTAGCTGTTATTGGAACTCAAAAGCTTCCTTTTCCTGATAATGCTTACGACGTTATCCATTGCGCAAGATGCAGAGTCCATTGGCATGGATACGGTT
Organism: Raphanus sativus; assembly: GCF_000801105.2. Classification (NCBI taxonomy): domain Eukaryota; kingdom Viridiplantae; phylum Streptophyta; class Magnoliopsida; order Brassicales; family Brassicaceae; genus Raphanus; species Raphanus sativus. The sequence continues at coordinate 46,356,449 of NC_079514.1, read as the reverse complement.
TGATATTATAATAGAACTGATTTAATTTAACCTTAGCTTTTATGATTCTGTGTGTATATAATAAAGTTTCATGTTGCAGGTGGTAGACCGCTTTTGGAACTTAACCGGGTTCTAAGACCAGGAGGGTTCTTTGTTTGGTCAGCTACACCGGTTTATCAACACGATGAAGGGCACCGTAGCGTTTGGAAAAGTTAGTGTGTTGTTGGTAACTTGTGGCACACGTAAAGGGTTTTTATTAATTGTTTTTATCTTCTTCTTGTAGCTATGGAGTCTTTGACTACATCAATGTGTTGGAAAGTTGTGGCTAGAACCCGGTTTACAAAAGTTGGGTTCGTTATTTACCAGAAACCAGACTCAGATTCTTGCTATGGAGCCCGTAAGAACAATGAACCACCTCTTTGTAACGAAGAGGACACAAAGAAGAACAGTTCATGGTACACTCCTCTGCTTAGCTGTGTACCGAAAGTACCGGTCGGTTTAACCGGAAGATGGCCTTCCCAATGGCCTGGAAGGTTAACCGAAAAGCCGGTTAGTCTCTCAACAGCGCAGAGCAGTGAAGATAGTTTCAGAGAAGACACAAGACTCTGGTCTGGAACCGTGTCAGATGTCTACTTGAACGGTTTAGCTATAAACTGGACCAAGATTCACAATGTGATGGACATGAATGCTGGTTATGGAGGGTGAGACTATTCTTGAATATAGTTAGTTCAGATAAAGATCTTTCTTACATTATCTTCTTGATGTTTGGTTTCAGATTTGCAGCTGCTCTTATAAACAGACCACTATGGGTGATGAATGTGGTTCCTGTACAAGGTGAAGACACGTTATCAATGATTTTCGATAGAGGTTTGATTGGGATCTACCATGATTGGTGTGAGTCTTTCAACACGTACCCAAGATCATATGATCTCTTGCACTCTAGTTTCCTTCTCACCATTCTTTCTCAAAGGTAAAAGATTCATGGATCGACTTGCAAGCTTGTTGTTTTCTGAATATGTTGCATAACTAACTACATGCTGTTTTATTTTATTTTCTCAGGTGTGATTTGATGGAGGTGGTAGTGGAAATAGACAGAATAGTAAGGCCAGGAGGATACCTTGTGGTGCAAGAGACCGTTGAAATGATGAAGAAGCTTAACCCTATTCTTTTATCTCTACGGTGGTCAACGAATGTGTACAAAGGGAAATACCTTGTTGGCTTGAAGTCATCGTGGCGTCCATAAACACAAACATTTCATCCTCTATATAACAAGGATTCAAGGAACTGTGATTAGAAGGTGTTCTTTTTGTACGGATTTTTTTCTAATTTTTGACTAAGTATAGGGATTTAAATTGACTCGAAACAATTTTGATTATGTTCCAAATATAATACTTCAAGATAATTTCAAATTGAATCTTTTTTTTTTTTTGTCACTGTCAAATTGAATCTATTTTAAATTCATTATTTTTGTTTCTGTGTTTGAGATAAGAAAGTCGAAAGTGGGCCTGAATCATATAATGGGCTTTCCCAGTGAGCCTATTAGGACAAAACAGAGAAACTCAAAATGTCTCTCGTCTCAATCTTCCTGGTAAAACCCTAGTTTAACGAACCCCTGAGCCGTTATATAACTGTTCGCTGCATAATGTACCGCCTTTGGATGAACACAGTTCATGTTCTTGATTTTTCTTTCAATTCAGTTTGGTCCGATGATTGTTTTTACTTCTTGAATTCGCGTATGCGTAAGAGCACATATCGAAGGCTTGCAGATAACGTATTGTTAAATCGCCTGTGAGCTCAATATTTGTGCGAAACCCTAAAACCATCCATTGAGATTTTAAAAAGATCTCTGTGTTATAAGAATCTCTCTTTTCTTATCGACAATTCTAATGAATGGGACATTTCTTTGTACTTGAATCGCTAGTTGTTTTGATTTCAGACAGTAGTAAGAACTTAGTTATATCTACTGTAGTTTAAGTGTTCATTAAGTGGTGATGACTACACAAGTGTTGTTCTTCGAACAGTTTGAGAGATTTGGTTGATGGGTTTGTTGTAGATATAACAAAGCATTATGTATAGATCCACGGCTCTAGTTTCTTACATTGAGTTGCTTGATCATGTTGTGATGGAGCTATTTGCAGATGTGACACCGAGAAGGGAATTGGGAGGGCATGGAAGGCATTACACACTACAAAGGCTCAGCCTTTCGTTGTATAATCCCAGGGTTCACGGTGCCAAGGTGTAGATTTCACACGTGGTGAATCGATTTATGGGACTAAGTTTCAGGAAGAGAGATCTTTAAGTTGAAGCATAAGGGTCCAGGGATTTTGTCTATGGCTAATTCAGGTCCCAACAGTTCTTTGTTTGCACGGAGAAGACCTCATGGCTTTGGTTTTGTGTTTGGGAAAGTTGTGGATGGGGTACAATGTGGTGAAGGCAAATGGAGTAGAGTTCTGGATAATATCAAACAAGTTGGGGATTTTCGTTTTTGTGGTTTCTAGTTATGTGTTTGTAATCAAAGTTGTACAATTGTAAGACTTTTGGGATGTGTATATAAGTTATAATGGATCGTCTGGTTCCTGTCATCTATTGCAGCTATATGTTGTTGAATATGTTCTTTCATTCAAGCCCCAAGTAATGCACACAATTATTGATGCTGAGTGCAGTCCTCGCGGCCCATTGTGCAATCCATGGGCTGAATCCTGCTATCATAGATCACCCTGTGGTGGGTGATTCAAGGGATGGGTGATAACCGGATGAACCCGGTTTTGGTCTCTTGTCCTGAACCCACTGAGGTGTCCCTTGTCCTAGCCAGAATCGGATCTGAGATTTTAAGAGTCTGAAACACTTTTAAAAAACTTTTATAATTTTTTAGGCTAATGTTTCATCTGAATGTTCCTAGAACCGGATGTCCCCTCGCTTTTTTGGATCCCCAAGTTTACTAGTTATATTGAAGGTGGAAGTGGCTTAATCTTTATGCAAATTTCACATGAAAGTGAACATGCACTCTTGGTTTATAAAAATAAACAAAAATTAATAATAAGTAGACAGTCAAAGTAAATAGCGAATTAGGTCAACGTGTGAACGGCAAGACAGCATAATTACGTAATGGTGAAGTTAGACTACGCCACGCTAGGACATTGCGGTGCATTTGCAAAACAAAATAAATAGTATAATGATTTTGGTCGTTCTCTTCATCCAATCAAACCCGATGGATTCAAGATTACGGCGAAACCGTTAGGTCAACCGTATATACTATCAAATTCATCCCAAAACCTGTGGTTTTATTTATCTAGTCGTTACTTTTGATGTACTCGTTTAGTACAAGTAGATAGATGGACGTCATATTTTTTAACAAGTTCATAATATTTGGAATCTTACTTTGATTGACATGAGAAATTAGTTTTCTCTTCTTTTTTTGCAAAAAACGAGAAATTAGTTTAACTAAATCTATATGAATTAATGTGAAATTGATATAATTTATATTTTAATTTAGGTTTGAAAACTTAAATACAAAAGCTTATATTAGGTGACATAGAAATACAAAAATGCCAAACGATGCAGACCAGTTAAACCAGCATATTACTGGATCAAAAAGTTATTTCGATATATAGTTACAACAATTTGTATTTGTATAACTGGCCATGGTTTAGATTAACATATTATATATTATACTAGATTTTGACCCGCGCTTTCAAAGCGCGGATTTATGTTCGGTGAAAACTTTATATAATCACATTTATATAACTCGTCTTGTATATGTATTTATATAACCTGTCTCGTATATATATTTTCTGTTCAGGTTTTTGTTTGTTCAAAACCATATTGTATATGTATTTTTAGGTTTTTAATTTTAAATTAGATATTTTAATATAAAATTGATATAAATAGTTTTATAGTTTTGATCAGTATTTTGAAATCCGATCCGGATCCGCGACTGAACCGGTAAATCTAGTGATCCAAGATAAATCATGTTTGGATTTTGTAAAAAACAAAACTTAAAAACCCAATAAAACACGCTAAAAACACTAAACCTGGAACATGGTTACCGGTTGAACCATTAGTGAAA
>NC_079514.1:46279172-46352304 GCF_000801105.2 Raphanus sativus | reverse complement strand
ATAATCGAATCACATGCATTAAGGTCTGAAAATCAATCATATTAAAACACAAATACATCAATCAGATACATTTTCGTCATCACTAGAAACATCATCATTTCATTAAACTCGTCTTCAACAGCTTCATCTGTGCCATCGTCGGTAAGATCTTCATACTCATGATTATGCGGATCAATGAGAAGAATGTCATCAATTTGTTGTTCAGGTTCCTCGACTTCATTTATCTGTTCTTCTGCAATGGTGGTTCTTCTCCACTTATGATTCGTCCTCGAGGTGTAACTTTGATCACGGATAACCAATTTAATTCCCGATTCTCTCATCCGAGGGTATGGAAGGTAGCTAACTTGATCTGCTTGTGAAGCTAAGATGAAAGGCTCGAATTTGTTGTACCTGAAAATAAAGAAAACATAGAAATAAGCTTATTCTACTCATGTATGCCAAATAAAGAATTTGTTGTACCTTCTTCCACCATTGACATCAACTTACCACCGAATTTGTTAAACCGAACACCTCTGTTGACGACGGGGTCGAACCACTCACATTTGAAGAGGACGCATTTCAGCTTCAATATCCCTGGAAATTCCACTTTCGATAATCTCTGTCAAGATACCGTAGAAATCGGTTCCCCTTTCAACATATTCCATAGTTACTGGTTGCCCCGCTGTCTACCATACTCATATGTGTGAAAAGTATAGCCTCGTGTGAAATACATCTGTGAAGTGGTGACCTTTTACATGTGGAGATTGAATTACTTCATGTAACCACTTAGGATAATCTGCATCGTCGTCAAAATCAACCTGCAAAAACAAAGTGAACGTTAAAATACAAATCATTTATGAATAAAGAGTTTGAGTTAATACCTGACTCTTCAACCATTTTATAAAGTGTTGATCTTTCCTTTTGTCTACGTCAGTTGTGGATATACCAGGGAATGTTTCTTCGACTTGTGAAACAAATAGGCTGTAAAATCACTTTTTATATTAATTAATATTTGGCAATTATATATATGTGTTAATTTATATATACGTGTCCATTTATGTTACCTTTCAAAATAACGAATCAATGGATCCTCACAATTAAGTAGAATATAGGTGTGTGCACTATGAGCGTCTTCTTCACTCGACCACCAAACCTCTTTTGATTTTCCACCCAGTCGCCCAATCTGGCTAAAGATGTCTGGAACACCAGCAACTGCGTATGTTGGCGCGACACCACCATCATCATATCTCCTTGGAGCTCTTTTCCGAGTACGTACTTTTGACGCAAAGTAGTACGATGTGAAGTGAGAAGTTTCTTCCGTCAAACTTCCAGCAATTATAGAACCTTCAACCTTTGCAAGGTTCTTTGCTTTTCCCTTCAAATATTTCATGGCTCGCTCATACTGATACATCCATCCGTAATGTACAGGTCCACGAAGCAATGCCTCATATGGAAGGTGGACAGCTAGATGCTCCATTACGTCAAAAAACCCAGGAGGAAATATCTTCTCCAAGTTGCACAATAAGATGGGAATGTTCTCTTGAAGCTGTTCCACGACTTCTACTTTAAGGGTGCGGGTGCTCAGATCCCTGAAAAATGCTCCAATGCCTTGTATATTCCAAAAACAATTATACACATATTAGTCATATATATTTCAAACTAAATCATTATATATAAAATAACTGCAATAATAAATATAGTACCTGCAAGTGCTTCATGTACGTTTGTAGGAAGTAGCTCCGCAAAAGCAAAGGGAAGTAGTCGTTGCATAAAGACATGACAGTCATGACTCTTCATCCCAGAGAATTTTTGACCCTTTTCAACGCATCTAGACAGATTTGAAACATACCCATCGGGGAATTTCACTTCTGATGCTACCCAGTTGAACAACACCGACTTTTTTTCTGAAGACAATCTGAATATCGGAACAGGAACTTGCCCATTGCTGTTTATATGTAACTCGCTTCTTGAGCAAATATCCGGCAAGTCTAACCTTGATTTTATGTTGTCTTTTGTCTTCCCCGGGACATTCAATATTGTATTCATGATGTTCTCAAAGAAATTCTTCTCTATATGCATCACATCGAGGTTGTGGCGCAGAAGAAGATCCTTCCAATATGGCAACTCCCAAAATATACTCTTCTTGTGCCAGTTGTGATGAACACCGTAAGAATCAGGCATATTAGGGGAACATGCCAATTACCACCACGAGGAACTGTTTCCAAAACTCCATAGTAATCGAGTTGCTTTTCAGTTTCTTCTCCAGTTAAATATGGAGGAGGAGTGTCTCTCACAACCCTTTTGTGCCTAAACAATGTCTTGTTTCTTCGGTACGGATGGCCAATGGGAAGAAATCTACGATGACAATCGAACCAACTTGTCTTCCTCCCATTCTTCAGTTGAAACGCATCTGTCGCTCCATTACAATATGGACAAGCTAATCTCCCATGTGTAGTCCATCCCGACAACATCCCATAGGCAGGAAAGTCACTTATGGTCCACAAAAGCATCGCTCGCATCGTGAAATTCGTCTTCGTTGAGCAGTCATACGTCCTCTCCCCTGTTGACCACAAATCCTTCAACTCTTTTATCAGTGGTTGCAGGAAAACATCCAGCGACCTTTTAGGATGTTTCGGACCAGGTATTAATATGGTCAAGAATAGCAACTCCCGTTGCATGCACATCTCCGGTGGCAGGTTGTATGGCGTAAGAAAGACTGGCCACAATGAATATTGTCTCCCTGACATTCCGAATGGACTAAATCCATCTGTGCATAATCCGAGATACACATTCCGGATATTGCTAGCGAATTCCGGATATACTTTGTTAAAATGTTTCCAGGCTCTTGCATCTGATGGATGTGTCATCTCACCATCCGTCTGAGTATGCTCGGCATGCCATCTCATCTTTCCAGCAGTCTGCTCTGATTGGTACAATCTTTTCAATCTGTCTGTAATTGGTAGGTACCACATCCTTTGGTACGGTACCCTATTACGTCCCCGTCCTTGCGGCTTGAATCGTGGCTTCTTGCAGAATCGACATTCTTCTAACTTCTCATCATTTCCCCAGTAGATCATGCAGTTGTCGATGCAAACATCTATCATCTCCGAAGGCAACCCAAGACTATACACCAGTTTCTGAATCTCATAATAAGAATCAGCAGACACATTGTCTTCCGGCAAATACTCTTTGAACAAGTCTGCCCATTCATTCATGCAACTTTCAGGTAGATTGTGATCAGTTTTAATATTCATCATTCTAGCAGCCAACGACAATTTAGAGAGACCTTCTCTACAACCACTGTAAAGTGGTTGATTCGCCGCATTTAACATTTCATAAAACTTTTTTGCATCTATGTTAGGTTCTTCATCTTCATCATGAGCTACAAATGCATCAGTTACCATATCATGAACCCTATCAAAATCTACCATCTGCTCCTCCTGATGGTAACTAGGTTCATTATGCAAATGAAGAGCAACCGGTTCTTCCTGAAAATTGCTATTACTACTACTAGCTTCATTCTGATCATAATTATTATAACCTTCTCCATGTTGAAACCAGATATAGTAATTTGGCGTGAAACCTCTATTTATTAAATGCTTCCAAACATTTTCACGATTTGCCAATTTCGAATTGTTGCATTTCCGACATGGACAGAACATCTTACCGCTTTCTAGGGCGAGCGGTGTGGAATCTGCTTGATGCATAAATGTCTCCAGTCCCGCAATGTATTCTTTCGTCACTCTCCCGTTAGCATCTCTATGCATATACATCCACCTCCGCAACTCGTAGACATTCCCAGAGCCTGACATTTTTTTCCTTTCACGTTTTTCTTTTTTTTTCTTGTTGGTGTGTTTAAAATGATGTTGAAACTTCCATATTTATAGAAAATTTTCGAATCTGGTAGTTGAAGTTTTGCGATGAATTTGCGAGGAAAAGGTAGGTAGCAAAAAAAAACGTGCTTTAAAATTCTTCGTTAAGTTCACGTATATCATTTCCTCGTAAAGGTGACGTAAATTTACGTTGATTTAACGAGGAAATTATATTTCCAGTTTTCCTCGTAAAGATAATGCAAGCTTTACGTGGTTTTTACGAGGAAAATGTATTTCCTCGTAAAGACCACGTAAAGTTACGTGGGCTTTACGACGAAATGTTATCTTCGTTAGTTTACGAGAAAATAACGAGGTTTATTTCTTTCGTTGTAAATTCCTCGTAAGTTCCTCGTACATTTACGAGGATTATATTTCCTCGTTAACTTTCCTCGCCAAAATGCTGTTTTCTTGTAGTGAAAGGAGAGTGGTCTAAATCGCAACAAGGTGTCTGGAGATTTGAAGAAGATGCTACGGTTATGTCTCACTCCATTCTGGTTAGGAGAAATGAAGAATATGCTTCCATAGATCTGAAAGTGCGTGGTCTCTTCAATCTTGGCCGACAATCACCACTTGTTGTCACTTTCCAACTCCCGCAATGGATGCTAGAACCTGATGGTGAAACATGTCCGCCTCACACAATGCGCACAAACGCCGACGTTGACATGCTGCTGAGCGTCCACGAGTGGAACACTGAACCAAAACTGTGTATAGTGAGTGGTCCCCAAGAAGTAGCCAAATACCACTACTTATGCAGGAGTCCGTTTGACATTGGTCGCTTCAGTTTCCTCCAAGAAGGTGTAACCGAGGAACAGCACCTCGCTATGATAAATGGTAAGTATATTAACTTTCAGACAAAATAGTCAGAAAAACCTGTATACTAGAGATTGATATCTATACATATTGCAGATATAATGAGTCGGGGGCGGCTGACGTGCAGCGAAGAGGTCATCAATGAATTTAATGACCCGGAGAAACTCATGCTTATGCATCGGTTTTCGTTGGAAGTTGATAAAGCCACAAACTCTCTAGACCTTAACGTTGGAGTCGACCCTGGAATGGGTGATCACATTGTGCCGATTGCTCCCACTCAACCCGTCGTCAACCAACCAATACAGGATACCAATCCATTTGGTATACTTGAAGATAACGGTAGTATATGTATTCTTACCTATGGTTACATTTGATATCCAATACCCACTACAATTATATGCTTAATGTAGAAAGGAAGTAACGAAATATATGTAAAATGCAGCGAGGATTTCTCCAGTATCAGTCTTGAGAACTGCTTACGATCCCTCAACCTACAGTGGGATTAGTGGTGGATACGTTTCCTATGATCAAGCTCGGTACTGGGCGATGAGAGACAGCTATTATGAAAGCCTAATGGCATCAAGTTACGCGCTACAACTAGGCCGGATATATGGGGTTCCTGGCTCTGAATTTACTGGATATGTTCCCAGCGATCTCAACATAGTCAATTCAGGGGAGCAGGAAATCCCTCAATACCAAGCTCAAGTGGATGTATCTTCCACTGCCTCGTCAACTGAGTTCAATACCGGGCTTCAACTGGGAGGTCAGATCAACAACTCTACACTAGGAAATGGTAGAGGCCATGGTCAAGTTATATCTGAGATAGGTTTGTCGCTCTCAGCCAAAATATAGAAAACCTGGATAATGCCTTGTTATAACCGTTATTTTATTTGATATCCGGTTTTATACTGTGTAAATTGTAATTTAAGCTTTCTCGTTCATCACTGTAATTACATAGGTGAACCATCGAGGCGGGTGTTTGGTGAGGTTAACATAAAGCAAGAGGTGAAAGACGAGACTGAAGTGACGACTCAGGGTGGACAGAGAAATGCAGATGATGCAGTTGAAGGAACTCCCGGTGAAAAAGCCGGAGGCATTTGATGAAATTAAAGTATGGTTGGTTTGGAGTCTGGAAGATCAGTAGCAGTTATGTGTTTATAAATAACAGTGAACGCATGGAAGGTGTCCTTTTTAGGAGTTTCTATATTGGTTGCTTGTAAGATAAACTTTATCTACTATCTGTCCCTGCTTTGTAAGATAAACGTTATCTTATTTTGGGGTGTTTGTAAGATGTGGTAGTATGGGTTCATGTAATATGGTAACTCGTCTGTAACATAAATTAAGAACGTTTTCAATGTGAAATAGTTTGTTTCCCTTATCTGATTTGGATCGGGTGTTATAACAATCTATTGAAGAAGTTACTTAAGAATAAAACCGGTTTTACAATATCCTCTACCTTCAATTCGAAGGAATAACCGGTATTTCAGGATTTTCCTATTTAATATTGCAACGATTGACCGTTTTATCTTTCAACCTCCTAATCTTGGATGCTTTTAACATAACATCAAATGGTTTTAATACTAGATAACAGAAACTGATAAACTTATAAAGGTAAATAAGCATTATCCTGGTTGACATAAATAAGCATTACATAGCAGTAACATATAATATTAGATCCTCAGTAAAAAAGAAAGTCGTCCTACAACTTGGCATGAAACTCGTATATCATAACAGCCGCTCTATGTGCTTCATCGGTGATAATTGACGGAGTTATCCCACGGCATGGGTCAGAACCAAACAAGGAATGTGTTTGAATCAGGAGGGTTGCTGTGATAGCCGCTTCGCCAGGGTTTTCATTCTTGGCAACACCTTGAATCCTTTCTACAATCAGGGGAGTATCAACACCCGCAATAGATATGGAAGATTGTTTTACCAGTAGAGGAAACATTTCTGAGATAGGCAGAAGAGATTGCCGAAGTGCAGAATCCTCGTTTAAGTCAGGGTTGCAATCAAAAACATAAAGCTTTGATGCACTGAAATCCAGACATAATCCTATCCAGTGCTCTTTTCTGATGCATATTGGAAAGTAAAAACGGGTTCCAGGGGTAAAAGCCTGACAGCTATTAGCGAGCCCATCTACTAGACTCTTGCTGAATAGGAAAGCACCCTTATTCTTTTGCTTCTTGAATTTTGCATGGTTCCTACACAACAATGCTGCAAACCGACTGTCCAGAAACGCAGCACTTATGTCCACTTTACCGATACAATGATTATCGAAGGTGGATCGGACAACCCTCATAAGAATATCTACGACCTGAATTTACAGTTAGCTGGTGTCATAAATATACTCCACTTCTCCGTAGATCAGTTTTAAAATAATAACTTGCCTTGCCAGGTAACAAACGAGTTCTGTCCGCTATATCAATAAGGTCTTTATGGGTAACCGAGAGTCCACCAACGTTTATAAAACTGCAATAAAAAGGCTTTACTATATTATTCTACCAATCCACATGTCAAAATATATGAAATATTTCTGATGGATAAAATGAAATTTACCAAGGTTTCTTAAGTAGTGTGGACAGTCGAGCATACTTGTCACGAACAACCGACATATCATAATAGCTACCCCCACAAAGTTGACCTTCTCGAGCACGATTAAGTATGCTACTCCCGCACTGGTAACCGCTAAGTAAATACTGTGGGACTGTCTTGATACACTTGCTTTTTCGAGAGAGGAAAGTATCTAGATGCGTCTCCAAACCATGATGAGTATTATTCTCTCCCATCTGATCGTGTTCACGCGAGGGTAAAGCATCTTTCTCTTGAGTCAGGCCCAAAGAGAAAGATGGTTGATCGAACTGCAATATCATATATGTGTTAATATTGTTATGACTGCGCTTGTCATAAATTGAGCATTATAATCAAGAAGAGGTCGGAGACCATACATCTGATCTAAGGCGATCCTCCGTTCCGCTGTGCCCCGATAGTGTACTCATTTGAGGTCTGCTATCTCCGACATTCACGTTTGTAGCGGCATAAGCGAGATTTTGTTTCGACTGCCATTTTTGGACCTTCGATTAAATAATGTTATACATCATGTTAAACATAAGGCTTCTCATATTAGTAACAAAAGGTAGTGCTGGGGGTAACTACTCTATACTTACGGGGGCAAACAGTTTTGATCCTGAGGAAGCTTCGTTGTTAAATTCAAAAAGAGGAGTACGTCGAGGAATGGTATTTTTATCTTGATGGGCGAGTACGAGGGTCCCCTTTAAAATAAAAGATATTATGAAGGTAGCAACATTTTGATAAATATCTGTAACCCAAATCAACATATGTAGTAAGTTACAAAATTTAATATAGACATACTTACATTAAGTTCCGGACGAGATATAGACCTGAGTTGATGTTTGCTTTCACCCAGCTTACCACCGGTTGGTAGTGAAGAGATTTCGTCTTGACCACGTCCGTCGGAAACCTAAAAAGTGAAATCGGAATACACTAATTGAAACCGGTAACACACTTATAATTATGGATTTAATATATGTTTACTCAATCTATATGATGAGGCAATCATGAAGCCGGATTTATCTTCAAATAGCCGGTGATTTCTTTCTTACAAATAACCGGTTATGCACTACAGGAAGATTCTTACAGGTGGTTGGTTGGGTGATCCAGGAGGAGTTGAATAATGACTGAGATTTTCCAACACATTAGCGATCACCCTGTTATTCTCGTCATCACCTTCCACTGCAGGTTGGTTGGAACAAGGTGGGATAGATGCATTGGAAGAAGACGGATTGATTGGGTGACACTCTGAAGCAGCATGCCCATTACCGGCCTCGCTTCGACCGGTTAGTTGTTTCGAAGAACTTGGCTTCGAGACATGACCATCTGACAGGATGATATTGTGACACCCTGAAACCTCATGTGCATGACCCTGGGCAAGTGAAACCAGAATTTCCGATTTCATTTGCTTTATCATTCCAGACACAGTGGCTAGAACGTCATCTTTGTACTGTACAGATGACAAAGCTAACTGTTTCATGGAGTCAATGCCAGACGACACTTTGCCTTCGATCCGCTGGAGCTCAGGTTTGAGAAGGGAAAGCACAATTGGTGAAATTTTATCTTCTTCTGCTTCTATGCTCTGTTTCTCCTTCCCTCGGGTCTGCTTCTTCTTGCCATTTGGTTTGGAGTCTTCCCGCATCTTCTCAACATCAGATTTTGTTACTCCACCTTTGAACATATCTTTGGAGAACACAAACTTTTGAAATATAAGCTTCAAAAGGTTGTCAACTTTGATATCAAACACCTCGTCTGGCCAACCCAAAACAGAATCATTGAGTGGCCGATGAGGATCTTCGGGGATAATGCTGTTCACAACAGCCTACACAACATGGAAGTATCCAATTCCGGTTAAATAATTACTACAAGCACGATTAATATAGGTAATAATATTAGTACTAATTATTCAGTTAAATATGATGTTTACCTCCGATTTTCTGTCTACTTCCCTTGCGTGGGCAGGATTCAAAGTCTTCCTCCTTGCCTTGCTAACAGGGGACTCTATTTCATCATCATCACTTTCCGATTCGGAAGAAGAACACGCATCCTGAACCACTTCTGTCAAAGCAGGGACAGCTTCAACAATTACAAGCTGGAGAGCTAGAGCAAAGCCTTTAAGCGCAATGGTATCTTGAGACAAGGATATCTCATCCCTTTTTTTGATACTGGTCATCAGCATATCGAATGCAATACGACCCCATGGAAAAGACAAAAACTCTTCTATGTCTCCAAGTAGCTCAGCGTACTCCTTTAGCATTTTCATCTTAAGATTTGTTGACAGCAACACAGATGAAACTATTGCAAGGCATGCCAATTTCATCCGGATATCTGGATCTGTAACCGTTTTTTTTCGTAGCATCTTCACAGCCTGAGATACTCGCATTTCTTCCATACTCCCAAATAGTTCGGGCCAATAAGGTTTCTCGTTGATATTCTTCTTCTTCATCTTCTGCTTTTTGGGGATTTCACCGCAAGGAAGCCCAGTGACTATGGCAAACTCCCTCAATGAAAACCTAATAGGATTTCCGGCAAACCGAAACCAAGCTTCGTGTTTTTTTTCGACCTTCAACTGTCGAGATAGTAGATATCTAGCAAATCTACCAGAAAATGCAGGTTTTTCGGCTATCTCGATGAGTTTACCAAACGACGACTCTCTCAGGTACTGGATCTCAGCTTCGTTGAGAGCATTAAGTATGGTGTTTATTGCTCGAGAAGACTGGTAAGTAAGCACTCTGACGCCGACTGGTTCCTCGCCATCCGCAAAAACCATCTGAGGTAACTCAACTTCGGGTTCTTCCACGAGATCTTCATGGTAATCGACTATTCTCGAAGAAACCATTTTGATTTTAGAGAAAACAGATTTTTTAGAAACGTCTATGAGCGATTTGTAGAGAAAACAGAGGTTGGTGGCAAATAAATAAGACCTGAGATTTAGTTTCAAAAATCACATATGTTGTAGAACGAAAGTCTGAACGAAAAAATCTAGGGGTCTTTGCACTTTTAACACTTATAGATATTTCAACACCTTATGTTCTTTGCATAATTATCTTTTCCTTTATGCAACCGCCTCAACCTGTTGTGACGTCAGTAATTTGACAGGCGCATGTGCTCCACTCTTTTATCAAATGAGGGATAGTTCTGGGATTACCGAAATTGCTACAGCCCTTTTACCACCTAGCTAATATCTAGACGAAACTTTACCATCTAGTGCAAATTCCCTTTTTTATAATTGGTTAAATTGATTAATTAAATAATATATTAATTTTAAATAACAACCTTCTAAATATTTGTGATTTCAAGCAAAACTAATTACAATTAGAAATAGAAAGAGTATAATATTTTTGAACTTGGATCAATGAAACATTACAGTAATTAATGAATCTACATATAGTGATAAATTAATCTATACATGTACGTCAAGAAAATATTGATTTATTCTTAAAATTAATTTGTTACTATATTAATGAATTCATAGTATAGTATTTAACTGTTCTTCCTCAGTTTTATTTTCCCTCAAATTTGCGTATGTCATTCTTCGTATTTAATTGGGTTTCCATGAAAGTTACCTAGTTTGATTTTAATTTAAACATTAGATTTTATGACCCCTCCTATATTTTTGTTTTACTTTTTAGAAATTTAGGTTTTATATTTATATTTTTCTTGTTATATTTATGTTTTTTGTATAATATTTTTCTTAAATGATTAATAAGAATTTCTAATATATTCTATTAAAATATATAGATCACATCTATATTAATAGTTCATGATATTGTTTTAATAGTATAGATTTATAAGAAAGTTAATTCTACAAGCATTGATTACGAAAAACCTTGACAGTCAAAGATTGGAAAATGATACTATTATATATGCAATTGACAAAATGAAATTAATAATATTTGTGTATGTTAAATTTCTGGTCTTCTTTATCAAATAAAATCTGGATGTGGATGTAGTAAAAAGGTAATTATATGATATTAATAATAACTTCTATATCCGAAGATAAAAATTTATCTAAAACTATATTTAATAAACTTCTTTACAAAAAAACTTCTAACCCCTAAAATAATTTTTTGTCTTTCTTGATAACGCACAGTGGATCCTATTGGACATTTGGCTGTCGACATGATAGATGATAAATCGACAATAACAAGTGGAAGTACCAACACAAAGAAGATATATTGTATACTGCTCTCCAATAGGTATAAGCCACGTCTCACTGATACTAAGAAGTCACCTTCTGGTTGGCCACTTGTGATAGTCTAATCATCCTTCAATAGCCATGCGATATCTATCTGTTTAGCCTTATGTGGATAATGGTTTTACTGGTGACATCTATACTATTAAAAAAGAATTATTCTGAAAAAATCTACTTATAAAGGTTGTTGCACCTATTCATTTTTGTTCTAATCTATTATATATAAGGGAAAATTTGGAAAAATAGTATGATATGAGAATACAATTTGAAAACTACACTTATATTTTGGATTTTTGAAAATTACACTTTATCTTAGACTAATGTACTATGCTACCCCTACTACTTATATCTCTATGGATACTTATTTCACTATTTAAATTAAATAGTTCTCGATCATATCCAATTATATCTCAGTATCATATTCAAAAGATCTTATTTGAATTTTATTCGTTGATAAATTTGGTTTCTTACTCTTTCTTCTTTTTGTGATGATGGAGGCATTTTAAATTTTGTTGGTGGATGTTTGTTTTAAACTTACAATGTGTTCCATTTTTCAACTAACCAAACTGCATATTAGAGAAAACGAAACAAAGACACAAAAAGTAACAGCATGAAATCAAACGAATTTAATTTATTTTCATTTTTGGGATCATGTATTCAAATATACAAATATTATGCCATAAAGTTTTCTATGATCCAGCCGAAAGAACCAAATCACGTGTAGTAGGGCTAACGTGTATCATCAAGCAACCAACGCAAATGAAATATTAAGCCCAAATCAGTGGTGTGAAATTACGCTCTACCGAATCAAGTCCTTATTGTATTTCAAATATATTATTTTAGATCCTCAATGATAGTATGATTCGAGACTTTCGAGTATTGTAATTTGTTAAATGATTGTTCTTCACTAATATGTGAGTTTTATAGATAAATATATTGGCCAAGATGAAAGCAAAACTCCAAAACCTGCGAATCCCAGATTTGATTTGTTTTATATAAGATTCTTATAAAGCGTACACGAGATATATTTCTATCAGAACAATATAATATTTTATACATTCTTCAATTTTTAATTAGGATATAATGGTCTTTTCATAACAAAGAAGATATAGTTTTCAAAAAAAAAAATATAAGATAGTTTTCAAAATTTGAAAGATAAATAGGGTATTTTTCAAAATCTCCCTTTATATAACCAAATATAAATAATTAACCCTCTTATATTAACCAAAATTTATGTCCGATTAGAATTGGTCAACACATCCATCTAAATATACGTGTTGTGTTATTAACCACCATGGAAGATGTATTCATGCTTCTGTGAAATTTTTTCTTTGGTTGAATGTTTATGTGAGTTCTGGAGATTATATTTGCAATACTCTGTTAGTTTTCATCATCTTGCAGTTTTTGCTTCACGTTTTGCAACACATAATAAGTGCCATGTGGTGAAACATAGTAATAATGTCTGAATGTTAATGAGTTGAGTCACGAATCAGTCTGTTTAAAAAAAAAACAATTTTTATCAGTCTAATTGAAAACGGGTCATACGGAAAGACGACAAAGAAGGAGAAACGAAAAAAAAAAATCAGAAGCAAATCTCCACCGGTTATTAGTGAAATCTTTCAAAAAATATGATTTCAAAATTTAAGGAAATTTTAGATTTGAGATTACAATACAATCTAGAAATTTAACAAATAGCTATCTCTATGGAATTATCATTATTCTTCAACATGTTTATCCAAAAACATTTATTTCGATTTTTCAGCTTACCCTTACAAAAACTTTGATTTAACGTGAAATCTTCAGAAATCAAAAAAAAAAAGATTTTACGAATCATATGCTCAAAATAAATATCCATTTTCAAAAATAATTCATATACTCAATAATATACCTACAATATTTAGACCAAATTTGTAACATCCCGAGTTGTGATATGCGAAAAGGCTTAAGAGAATTGATTTGGCTACCTATGTTACCAAAGTTGACTTACCTTTTCCGGAGCACATCCTGAAAGAACTCCAGAGTTAAGCGTGCTTCGGCTGGAGTAGTTGAAGGATGGGTGACCTATCGGGAAGTGATTCACAATAGCGTGTGAGTGAGGCCAAAGCACGGGGAAAGGTCATGTGGTGATTGCAGGGTCAGTAAACAATGATTTGGAGCCTTAGGAAAATTAACGACCGACCGTCGGATGGGATGGAGCCCACGGGCCGAGAGAGCGGGCGTGGGTGGCCCATTAGCCGTGGGCGGGTCGGGGCGTTATAAGTGGTATCAGAGCTGGTTAGCCGTCTCAGTTCTGACCTGAGAGACGTCTTGAGACCTGTCGTGGGGCGCAACGAGGACGTTGCGTTCTTTGAGAGGAGGTGAATTGTAACATCCCGAGTTGTGATATACGAAAAAGGCTTAAGAGAATTGATTTGGCTACCTATGTCACCAAAGTTGACTTACCTTTTCCGTAGCACATCCTGAAAGAACTCCAGAGTTAAGCGTGCTTTGGCTGGAGTAGTGGAAGGATGAGTGACCTATCGGAAAGTGATTCGCGATAGCGTGTGAGTGAGGCCAAAACACGGAGAAAGGTCATGTGGTGATTGCAGGGTCAGTAAACAATGATTTGGAGCCTTGGAAAATTAACGACCGACCGTCGGATGAGATGGAGCCCACGGACCGAGAGAGCGGTCGTGGATGGCCCATTAGCCGTGGACGAGTCGGGGCGTTATAAAATTTTTACAAAACAAGGATTCACAAAAACACTTTAAAAAGGTGTTTGTTACATAAAATTATATATATTAATTAATTTAAATTTTATTATTTAATATAAATTTTTAAAATATTAAATTACCCAAAAATCTGTTAAGCAAATCCTAAATTTCACCGACTCAACAAAATTAACTCTTATAAAATGCACATAATCATATATAATGAAAGATACCTAATAATACAAAATATTTTGGGTACTTTGATTACCTAATCGAGTCTTGGATAGGAACCGTATTCAAACAGAGACCCATGGGTCCAAAAAGTACTATATGTGATATCTATAATACTAAAGCAGATGCATGTTTATGAATTTACCCCTGAAATTTTTAAGTAATTACAAAAATTGCATGTATTTTTTTCCAGCATTATTGCAACCAATCAAAAGTCATTATTTTAAAATTACATTAAAGAATATTTAATATAATTTAATTCTTAACCTTTTTGAAAATTTTGTTTCCTAAATGTTTGCACCATATATTTTCAAAAAATATTTCACATTATTAATTATTTGAAAGCATTTATTAAATGAAACCTCAAAATAAAATCAAGTTGAAATAACAAATGATTAAATCAACAAAAATCATAATACGGATATGAATTATCTCAACTCCTTAAAAATAGTTTCATTTAAAATAAAAACTAAATCACATAAACTAAATTTAATAAAATTATAGAAAATGTTCTGAAACGCACAAATGAATTTTTCAGTACAAGAGTACTGTTGAAGATATAAAATATTTCATTTAAATTAAAAAAAGTCAGTGTAAAATAAGTTTAACTTCGGTTTAAATAAATAAAATCATATTATGGGTTATAATTATTTAGACTCTTCTAAAATTTAGTCATATTTAAAATAACAAAAATAAGTCATATAAGTAAATTAAAAATAAATTTCATAAAAATTTAAAATATATAATTTATCAGAAATCATAATTTTTATTACGTAAAATAATTTTCCAACAAAAAATATACCCGCCTTTTTTAAGGGCGGGTCAAAATCTAGTTCTTCTTTAAAAAAAAGTCGAAGTTCTATAATATTATACTTCGGTGTTTTAAAAATATTTTAAACAATAGACAATTAATTTGTAAACCACAATTATAATTTTCTCCATCTTCATGCATGTCATGTACAATTGAGATTTAAATGACAACTGATTTTTGGGAATCATGAAATTTCTTACATCCATTCACAATGAATATATTAAATATTTTATTTAACTGTTGAATTTTTTTAATAGGGATATTGAAAAACCAAAGAAAAATTAGGTGGATTATTTGATATTGAGTGTTTTCAATTGGTTGAAACTAGAAAATGGGATCCATAACATGTCATTTTATTGTTATTGACTTAAATTGCTGATATTTTTACATCTTAAGCTTTTAATATCAATTATTTTACAACAGATTAATTGATTTATTTCAGTCTGTTAGATCAAATTTTTATTTGTGTTTTATTAATAGAGATTTGCTTCATTAATTTGTACATAAATTTTTAGTTGCAATCTTTTAAAATAATGAATAGAAATTTATGTGTATTAAAATATTAGGTGAAATGAAAAAGTATTATGTGAAAGAAAAAAAGGAGATGTGAATTGTTTACTTGTAAATTTATGGTGTTGAATAAAAAAACCAATGTATATAATCTTAAAACATCCACATTGGTACAACCTTTTTATATATCTTTCACAATATAATACCAATCTAATTTACAGTATATGTCTAACTGGTGATTAAAGAATAAAAGAGAATAGTGTATTTTTTACCATTTGTAAAGAATAGTTTTTTCTCTTCTATTCTTTATTTTCTTTTTATTCTAGAAGAATATAGAATAAAATTGTTTCTTATCAAAATTGATAAGGAATAATATTCTTCTTCATTTCTATAATTTCATTTTTTCTGCATTTTTTCACTGTCTATTCCTAGTGTCTACAATGGTTACCAGTTAGATCTTATAATTAAATTTAATGAAAAAGGAGTATTATACAATTAGAAAAAGGACAAGTTGCACATGAATCTCTTACAATTTTTTGGGATATCTCATTAAGAAACTTCTTCTTTTTACATTTTTCCTTATTTTTCTATTTAATTTTATTAACTTAACTTTTTGGAGGAATATACTGTGAGAGTCTCGTCTAGATCATACCAATGGATGAGAATACCATTAACACTCTGAACTGGAGGTGTTGTTGCTGTGGAATATGAAATATGACAAGGATAAAAGGTGCTATTCAGTGGTCTTTGAATCTTGCTATTTTGAAATGTTACGGAAGTTGAAGATTCAGAAAATTGGTTGAGGCTCCTCAACTAAGTACATAACTTTAAACATCTTAACCAACTTTGTTTAATTATCAACGTAAACCATAAAGTACTGACGTTTGAAAACGATTAAAATTTTATCCTTTCGTTTCGAGATTGAGCAGGTACAGATCAGTCATCAGTAGTTGTTAAAATTCTTTTAGACAAGAGTATATATTATTTTAATTCGTCTAGAGTATACAGTTCTTCCGGGACAACGTCATATTCAAGATAACAATGATTTTTTATTGACGAAGGGAATCATCAAGTACAAAAGACAAAGATAGCTTTGGAATAGTTCAAGTTGTATACGCAACTCCGAGATAAAGTTAATAACTTCATTATGCACGTGCTGTAAAAGCAGAAAAACAATTATTCAACAATTTGGTTAACAGTTCTAAACACTAATTATCAAAGAAGAAAGTTTAGAACTTATCGTCATCTTCATACACTAGTGGTTTCTGAGTCATTTTCCAGAACTAGGTCAAGATTCAATAACTAAACAGTAAATTATAATACAGTATATTATAATATGAGTAATATAAAAAAAACAAACAGTATATTACAATACAATGTGGGCTGAATGTCTAAACCCAAAGCCCAGCGGAAATCACATTCTGGTGGGCTTCGTCATGCGTATTAGGCCAAGTCGGGCTCATCCGAAACCCAGCCATAAAAAAGAGTTGAGTCAGTGCCATGCCATTATGGCTGTTACAACGGACAGAGCGTGAGAAGTATAGAAATCAGAACTCTCAATTCAATATCAATAAGACGTCTTCTTATTAATCACTCAAACACAATCACAATATCAGAATCAATCACAAAAAACTCATAGCTAATGTCTCATACGACATTGCTTTATATAAACATCTTATTTCCTATTCCTAATTGTAAAACCACAACTCATAAATCAAATAGGAATAGGTAACTCAATCATTATCCAAATAGATAACTTTAAGCTTTCTTCAAGCTTACTCCAACATTGCCTCCCTTAAGCTTGAACTCAACTTCATTCACATCCTCAACACCAATCAAACTTCTCATCTCTTTGAATCTAATCCGACCAAGCGACTTGGTGAGTATATCCGCACGTTGCTCACTCCCCGGTACATGTTTTACTTCAACTTGCTCTTTCTCCACACACTCTCTAATGAAATGGAAACGTCTATGTATATGCTTACTTCGACCATGGAAAACCGGATTCTTTGTGAGAGAAATAGCCGACTTGTTATCCACCATAATAGTCACACACTTGCTGTCTTCTCCAATAGCTTCACTCAAGAGTTCTTGAAGCCAGATGGCTTGCTTGGCAGCCTCCGTAGCAGCCATAAACTCATAGCTAATGTCTCATACGACATTGCTTTATATAAACATCTTATTTTCTATTCCTAATTGTAAAACCACAACTCATAAATCAAATAGGAATAAGTAACTCAATCATTATCCAAATAGATAACTTTAAGCTTTCTTCAAGCTTACTCCAACAAGAAGCAGAGATCAAGTCTTTGTCCTTATCTCCGGCAAGCTGAGCAGAGTTCCGCGGTGGTTCCAGACAGCTCTAAGACTCAACTCTGATTGTCTACGTGTATCGTTATCACCTTGATATCTACATACGAGTAGTAGAAGATATTAGACGATTCATCAATGTATCTAGCTTTGTATTGTAATCTAACAACCGGGGAGTTTCCGGTGAGAAAACTAGTGAAAGAGAGCACCGCCTCTCCCCAGACCTCGCGGGAGGTCACGTGAACTGGACAAACAATCTCTCGTGTCTTCTACTTTTAATCGCGCAAAACAAGATCAAACACAACGATAAACATAATCAACTCGAATCAGCGCAGCGCCGGTCCATGGCCCATGGATGCCCTAATCAAAACCAAAATGTGTACATCAATCAAGTCAGTGAATTCAAATAAAAAATTAATGAACAAATCTAGCTTTGAGAAAGTTAGATAATTTTGTTCGTGCCCTACACCACTATGTTGATTCCCCCACGGACCGGGCCTGACTCGAATGGCAACAACAAGTGTGTTCTAATTTCCCAGCTCATTGCATTATGGCTGCTGAGTGTATACTGAGGGAAGGGTGTAGGGAAATATATAGCAGTATAATTTTTTTAAATTATATAGTATCATTTATTTTTAGCTTATAAAATAAAAATATAATTTTTTAAAATTATATAGTGTGTTCTAATTTATATTTTATGTATATTGCAGTTACACTATTTATTATATAGTCACCATTCATCATTTTGTTTTGAACCGCCACTACAAGAAAACATATAATTTACCAGGGCGTTTTTCGTTGTAAATTCGTTGTAAAAAGGGGTTTACGACGAATTTACCTCGAAAAGGGTTTTGTTGTTAATCGTCCGTCGTAAAAGAAGATTCGTCGTAAACGCCACGTAACGTTTACGAGTAAATGATTTCGTCGTAAACGAGAAAGAAAGCTTTCATCGTAATGTCCACGTAAACACTCGTTGTAACTAACTCGTAAAGATACGTCGTAAACGAGTTGTAAACATTTCGATGTAAAATACACGTAAATATTCGATGTAAATTCGTTGTAAAATTTACGACGACTTTACATGTCCGTCGTTGTAAACTCGATGTAATTGTCTACATCGTATTTACGACTTCTTCGATGTAAATTCGTTGTAAACTTTACGACGAATTTACGTCGTTTGTTTATTTATTATATTAATTTCATTTATTATTTTATTATTATTTATAATAAAATTGGAAATTATAAAAATTAAAATTTCAAATAATAAAAAAACAATTGTTTAGAAAATAAATATTTCATAAATAAAATTTAAGTTTTAATATTTTACAAAACGAAATTATATAAAAAAAAACTACGGGAGCGATACATCATCAAAGTAGTCGGTCCCGCTCCGCTCGGTTCCGCTCCCACTGGATCGGTAGATTGGGATCCCGTTGTTGCATCCCGAGAGCTTCTCGTCTGGCCGCCAACGCTCTCTGCATGTTCGGGTTCTCCATCGCCATAATATCCAATAGGTTCTCGAGAGAGTCTAAACGCTCCTACTGGGTATCCAATCGAGCCTGCATCTAAGAAGTCTCTTGGTCCCGTCTCAAAGAGTATGACGAAGTCGCCCTTGCGACTTTGTTAACAGAACCAATTCCCACCGTCTGGCCCTTCTTTCTTGGAGCGACCTACAAAAAAATAGTTAATATTGTTGAAATAGTAAAATTAATTTAAACTAGCTTTTAAATTTTACCTCCTCGAAGATCTTGTCGACCTCTTCCGTCGTCAATTTGACGGATAATCCATCCGGAGACTGCTGGGTGAGTTGCATCTCCCGCTCATCAATCCGAGCAGCCACAGTGTTGAAGAGCTTCTCGGATGCAGGATCAACAAAAGTCTCGTCCGGTTTGGCGTGAGTCATCTTGAAGAGGTCGGACAAAGATGGCATGACTCCGGTCTTCTCAAACTACAAAAAATAATAATAAAATATTAAATATTGAAATTAAAATTTATTAATAAAATAAATATTACAACTAAAACTTACAGCTTCGAGACGGATCCCGGCATGAGGTTTTTGTCCGGTGGTATGAAACATAGGCAAATTCCCGTCTTTATCCTTGGTCTGGCGGGAAGCGGAGCAGGATTTGGCCTTCCGGATTGAGCTGGGTTGCTTCCAAATGGCGATGAGGCCATCCCATACATCATTGGTGACCCCAGTGGGCTTCCCGTCATAGCCGTAGATCTCCCACTTATCCTTCCAATCCGAGACCGTGTTGGTAAGGCGAGTCTTCGCCTTTGCCTCGAATTCCTTCTTCACCATTTCGGTGATTCTTAAGGACCAGTGCCACCTTTGCTGAAACAAACAAAATTATGAAACCATTAATAATTAATAAGTAATAAAAATAACAAAATTAAATATTAAAAAGAAAATTGAAAAATTACCGCAAACTGTTTAAACCAAGTGGTCTTGACGTGATCTAGAGTCAAGCTCCAGTTTGGATAAGCTCCGTCTAAGTATCCCTTCATCGTCTGTGAAACGCTCCGGGAAACACGGTTGTTGGCCCCAAACCTGCAAATTGAACCAACTTGTTAATTAAAAAATATAAAAATGATTTGAAAATTTTAAATTATAAATGTACTTACCAATAAGTACATGGCGGTCTATCGGGGTCCAAAACGTCCATACCCTCCCGTCCAGGCTGGGAAAGCAAATATTGTCCAGCCAGACAACATTCCATAAGCAGGAAAGTCACTTATCGTCCACAGCAGAACTGCTCGCATCGTAAAATTGGTTTTCGTGGAACAATCATAAGTTCTTACCCTTTCTGATCACAACTCCTTTAGCTCATGTATCAGTGGTTGAAGAAATACATCCAACGACCGTTTTGGATGCTTCGGTCCAGGGATTAATATGGTCAAGAATAGAAATTCTTGTTCCATGAACATGTCCGGCGGCAGGTTGTACGGCGTAAGAATAACTGGCCACAAAGAATACTGTCTCCCAGACATACCAAATGGACTAAATCCATCGCTGCATAACCCAAGATAGACATTCCGAATATTTTCAGCGAAATCTGGGTATACCTTGTTGAAATGTTTCCACGCTCTTGCATCTGATGGGTGAGCGAACTCGCCATCCTTCTGGACATGTTCAGCATGCCACCTCATCCATGCAACAGTCCTCTCCGATTGGTATAATCTTTTTAACCTGTCTTTAATTGGTAGGTACCACATCCTTTGGTACGGTACTCTATTCCTCCCACGTCCTTGCGGCTTGAATCGTGGTTTCTTGCAGAATCGACACTCTTCTAACTTCTCATCATCCTTCCAGTAGATCATGCAGTTGTCGATGCAAACATCTATCATCTCCGAAGGCAACCCAAGAATATAAACCAATTTATGAATCTCATAATAAGATTCAGCTGACACGTTGTCTTCTGGCAAATATTCTTTAAACAACTCCGCCCAAGCATCCATGCAATTCTCAGGTAAATTATGATCCGTTTTAATGTTCATCATCCTAACTGCTAGAGACAATTTAGAGAGACTTTCTCTACAACCAGTGTAGATTGGTTGATTTGCAGCATCTAACATTTCATAAAACCTTTTTGCATCCAAATTAGGTTTTTCTACATTTCCAGTTTCATGAGCTATTGTTGTAGTTGTTTCTAAAAATGCATCAGTAATCATGTCTTGAACCCTATCATGATCTACCATCTGCTGCTCCTGATGATAACTAGATTCATTATGCAAATGATTTGGTTCTTCACTATTACCAGCATCCTCAAAATTATTATTACTACTACTAGCTTTATTTCCACCATAACCCGCCCCATGTTGATACCAAATATAATATTGTGGTGTAAATCCTCTGTTTAGTAAGTGCTTCCATACAGTTTCACTACAAGCAAATTTTGAATTCTTGCATTTCCGACAAGGACAGAACATCTTACCGCTTTCCTGCGTGATCGATGTACAGCCCGCCTGGTGCATGAATGTCTCTAGCCCGTTTAGAAATGCATCCGTCACTCTACCGGAATCATCTTTATGTGAATACATCCAATTTCGTAACTCGTAAATATTATAGCCATCAGCCATTTGTTTTTTTTTCTGGTTTTTTTCTTTGATTTCGTTTGTGTGTTATTTGAATTGAAAAATGATCATATATATAGACAACTTTCGTATCTGGTAGGTGAAGGTATAACATGGATTTTACAACGAAAAGCTTTACTATGGTTTTACATCGTTTTTACATATTATTCACAACGAATTTACAACAAAGTTAGTTAATTTAAACCCCACTATATACACGTTTCCACCCAAAAAAATGGTAACATGATTCGTCGTAAATCACTCGTAAATTTACAATGATTTTACAACGAAGTTAGTTACTTTAAACCACACTATATACACGTTTTCACCAAAAGTAACGGTTACATGATTCGTCGTAAATCACTCGTATATTTACAATGAGTTTCAACGAATTGGGCTTTCCACGTAAAAGCCTCGTAAAATTACTTTGGCTTTACGACGAATATTTATTTTTTCGTAACTTCGTCGTAAACACCACGTAAATTTACGAAGAAATAATTTCCTCGTAACTTGTCGTTGTTATAGCCGCGTTTTATTGTAGTGCGCTTATTTAGACAAACCCAATTTGTTCCGCATCATGCATTTCTCTTATACAAACTACAGTTAAACCGTACCGCAGTATCCAACCTGCTTGTCCAGCACCGCTTAACCCACTGTTACCATTCAGAGCATATGTTTACAAACTTCTTTTTATTATTTTCATATTTAGGAGTATATTTTTGCGCATAATCGATTACACGCACATAAAAATTATATATATATAATATATATTTAAATAATAATAAATATAAGACTAATATGTATAAATAGTTTCAAATTATGAAAATAAACCATTTCAATATTAAATATGCTAAATAATAAATAAATTATTTTATAAGCAATCAAACTAGTATATATATTATATAAATACACAAAATAGGTAAAATTAATATAAATAATAAAATCAATCACTTAATTTCTTGATATTAATGCATAAATCTGCCTATGCGTTTGCATAGACCACATAATATCTATCTAAACATTATTATAAGTCCAAATTATATAAATGTACATAAAATATGATATAACATAAAATTTGATTGATTATTGTATAGAGTATAGACTTTATTTAGATGAAACATATACCGCGTTTTAGAACACTATTTTCTATATAATACAATAATAGCTTACTAGTTTTATCAAAAAAATAGTATCCGAACCTTCTACAAATTGACCCGATTTTTTATTCAATTCGAACTGCTCCACAAAAGTCATGAAACTAACATGACAAACTATCATGTTAACTTATATTAGTATCTGAAAAATGTGAATACTATTGTTGTAGAGTCTGGAAGAGTAACCACTATAATTTCAAGGATTGCATAAAATATAATTCCATCATAAATAATAGGGCTCTAAATAGTATATGATTGTTATATATAATATAATAAATCTTCTTATGAGAGTAAAATTAATAACAATAAAATAACACATATATACATTATATATTTTTCTTTTGATAAACTAGAGGTATCCGGCAGATCGAAGTCTAACTGAATAATCTCTTAAAAACATGTCCATTAGATATCTATAACATCTAGAGACATAAACGGATAGATGTGGGGAAAGAAAAACAAACTGACCCAAACCAAACCGGTCCAACCGAACTCAAAACGATCCAAACCAAACCAAAATGTATATCTAAACCATTTGGTTTAGAACTTATCAACCCAAATGATTTGGTTTGGATTTAAACCGAACGAAACCAAAAAACCGAAGTATTTTTAGTTAGATTAATTAAATATATTAATAAGGTTAAGATTTAATATATTTAACCATTTAATTAACCAAAACAACTTTTTTTTGTCATCAACATCACAGACTTATATAGATTCTGTAAATTAAACTGGAAGCTCCGCATTCTTTTTTTTTTTTAACACTGAAAAAGTATTTTATTTCAAATAGTCTTCAACAAGTACTGTTTACCAGAAAGTAGAAACATAATACAATAGATCAGAAACTAACAAATCCACGCACACCAGTAGGGGCTATGGTAAATGATTAAATTCTAATGAAGAAACACACAACTATATCTTAAATAAAAGATACTAGTGTTTTATGACGTGAAAAAAGATGAACAGCTTCATGATAAACCAAACATAGCTGTATGTGTCTTATCATCTTCACCACTTCTGCATATATCAGACCACGCACTGATAAAATTTTGATCAAAAGAAGAACCCAAATAACACTGAATAGGAGGCATTGTTGCGTCTCCAATAAGAAGAGCACACCGTCAACCTTTGGATCCGGCAACTGACCGTAGAGCTTCTAGTCCGGAACAAAGCCAACTCGTGGTGCAGAACATAGACATCCCAATGAAACAAATTTTCGTAAAATTGTAACTCTTATTCGGGGAGTAAAAAATAACAATATGTGCCCACCAGAACCGCACAAATTATATAAGCAACATAAACGACCAACCCACACCAATGCTCAGATCCACGGACGCAAGAGAACACCACATCTAATGCTAATCGCACCCCTGGAGACAATACCATCTGCCATGCCATAGCGGACGACGAGACATGCTTAGAGAGGAACAAACCGACGACTAGGAGCCATCATCGGGTCCATCTCAAGCAACACAGAAACCCACCGAGTATCACTAGATCTGAAACGGGAGACAATAGATCTAAACCCACAGATAACTTTCACCAGCCACGAAAAATCCAAAGTTACAAAAAAAAAATATAGAAGCAAGGAATACAAAGGAGAGAATCAAATAAAGAGAACACGAAGGATCCGGCGGCCGCAAAATAACGAAGGTAGCGGCCGCCGGAAAGGAAGATCTTAGTAAGAGGAAACCCTAAACCCTAGTCAGTCAAGGATATGAAAAGGTTAGAGAATAAATGACGGTTGTTGCCTGACACTATGTACTAGGTTGTCCGCCCTTTTGTTATGCGTCCTTGGTATATGGATGATCTCTGAACTGTAACAACTTCTTTTGAGGAGCTTGATATCTTTTAAATAACTTGCAAAAACCGATAATTCTTCTGGTTCTGAAACTATTTTCACCAATTGAAAACAATCCATAGCAAAATAACATTAAATTGTCGTAGATTCTCCATGCACTCCATTGCCCATATGAGGGCCTCAATTTCCGTGCGTAACGAAGATTGACTAGCTCTAGTGTTCTTTGCTCCCATTAAATCATCAAAACCTTCTAAAATGCTATACCATCCCTGTCCAAAAATAATATCATGTGGTTTTCATTATCCATCCGTAAAACATCACTGGTCCGGTATAATCGGTAATCCTGCGTCGCCTGTTGGTGTGATCTGCGTCTGTCT
The DNA here is from genome assembly GCF_000801105.2 of Raphanus sativus. Classification (NCBI taxonomy): domain Eukaryota; kingdom Viridiplantae; phylum Streptophyta; class Magnoliopsida; order Brassicales; family Brassicaceae; genus Raphanus; species Raphanus sativus. The sequence continues at coordinate 46,326,922 of NC_079514.1, read as the reverse complement.
CTGAACGATCGAATTCTGAGCTTCAGCCCAGAGTAAAGTACAAGGATTTAGATTGTGGTTATTCTACTTAATTGTTCATGTCATCTAGTTTGTTTTTTTCTTGTAAATATATTAAGAAATTATGTATAATTTATATATATATATAAGCTAAATTTAGGATGTAAAAAGAAAACTAATTTGTTGATCGTTATTGTTGCAAAAACGAATCAAACTTATAATCCTTTAAAATTTCATTGATTGGTCAGAGGATAAAAACAGAGTAATAGCCAACAACTAATAAATTTATACTAATATTTTGGTAAAGTACTGTTATAATCGACCAATAACCCTAATTTAAATTTTGTTACATATTTTTGAATTATTTTATTTGTCACTAATTTAGTTTTAACATAATATAATTAGTTTTAATGTACTAATAACATTAAAAATTATTTTAATAATAAAATATTTTGAAACATATTTTATTTTAAAGTAATTTTGTTTTTTTGTTTTCTAAAAGAAATTAAAAATAAATATTAATTATTAAATACTAAAATAACAATGAAAATTAAAAGTAATTAATTAATTAAATTCATTAATAGTATCAATATAGTTCTTTTTGTAGTTGACAAAAAAATTTTTTGTAATATTTAATGTGAGTACACATAAAACTAAAAATTATTTCTTAAATAATATTAAGCATAGTAAAAAAAATATTTTAAATCACTTACTTTTGTCAAAATTTGCTTTTGTCTATACACAAAACAACATTAACCTATTTGTTATTTTGGATATGAATGTGTTTATGTTTTATCTATTATATTTTGGATACATACCATAAGACATCGTGTCATTTTCATATGTCCAATATCTTTAAGATTGTTTTTATATATTTGCATATATAAATAATTAGTACTATTGTTTTCTGTAAAATTTATATTTTCAGTTTTGGTATTCATGTGCTATCTATTTTTTCTTTTTAAAAAAAGAAACCAATTTTGCATCTTTTATTATATGGAGATTTATTCTCATTTTTTTAATATCAAAGTTGATATTTTGGTTTTTAAAAGTTTCCATGTTATTAACATTTTTTTTTTGCCAACCGATGTTATTAACACAATATTACAAAATATACCGAATAGAAAATGTAAACAAAGAAAAAAAAATAAGAAAAAGGAGAGTTCAAGAAGAATCCTTGCTCCTTAAAACCCTCTCTCTCTCTAGTCCCTTCCTCTCGTTGCTCTTTTCAGATTCTCAGCTGCGACTAAACCTAAAAGAAAGCTCTCAGAACCCAAACCCCTCTCCCGATCTCCAGGTACGGTTCCGATCCTCTCCTACACCCTCCTCTTCTCTAATCCTTTAAGCTTCAGATTAGATCTTTTAGATCTGAATCTCGTTTTTTTTTCCGCATCTCACTTTACGGTATATTCCGAGCATCTCGGAATATTAATTAGGGTTTTAAAGGTTGAAACTTTAATGTGTGTTTAATTAGGGTTTTGAAAAAGACATAAAGCTTTGAGAAGAATGAGTGTGGTCGGGTTTGATTTCGGGAACGAGAACTGCCTCGTGGCCGTCGCGAGGCAAAGAGGGATCGATGTCGTCCTCAACGATGAGTCAAACCGCGAGACACCCGCCATTGTGTGCTTCGGCGAGAAGCAGCGTTTCATCGGAACAGCTGGAGCCGCCTCCACCATGATGAACCCTAAAAACTCAATCTCACAGATCAAGCGTCTGGTGGGTCGTCAGTTCTCGGACCCGGAGCTGCAGAGAGACATAAAGTCTTTCCCTTTCTCAGTCACCGAGGGACCGGACGGGTACCCTTTGATCCACGCCTCTTATCTTGGAGAGAAGAGGGCGTTTACTCCAACTCAGGTGATGGGGATGATGCTGTCTAACTTGAAAGAGATCGCTGAGAAGAATCTGAGTGCGGCTGTTGTGGACTGCTGTATTGGTATTCCTGTTTACTTTACTGACTTGCAGCGGAGAGCTGTTTTGGACGCGGCGACGATTGCTGGCTTGCACCCTTTGCATTTGATCCACGAGACGACGGCGACGGCTTTGGCTTATGGGATCTACAAGACTGATTTGCCGGAGAGCGAGCCGCTTAATGTTGCGTTTATTGATATTGGTCATGCGAGTATGCAGGTCTGCATCGCGGGGTTTAAGAAAGGACAGCTTAAGGTGTTGTCCCACGGGTTTGATCGGTCTCTGGGAGGAAGGGACTTTGATGAAGTTCTTTTCAACCATTTCGCTGGAAAGTTCAAGGAGGAGTACAAGATTGATGTGACTCAGAACGCTAAGGCTTCTCTCAGGCTAAGGGCGGCGTGTGAGAAGGTGAAGAAGGTTCTGAGCGCTAACCCCGTGGCGCCGTTGAATATTGAGTGTTTGATGGATGAGAAGGATGTTAGGGGTGTCATCAAGAGAGAGGAGTTTGAAGAGATCAGTGTACCTATCTTGGAGCGTGTCAAGAGGCCTCTGGAGAAGGCTCTCTCTGACGCGGGGCTCTCGATTGAAGATGTACATATGGTCGAGGTTGTTGGCTCTGGCTCTCGCGTCCCTGCTATTATCAAGATCTTGACGGAGTTTTTCGGTAAGGAGCCCAGGCGTACGATGAATGCTAGTGAGTGTGTGTCGAGGGGATGTGCCTTGCAGTGTGCCATTCTCAGCCCCACCTTCAAAGTCCGTGAGTTCCAGGTAATGGCTGTGTGCATATATGTGCTTTAAAACATGTGTGTTTTATCATACTCCAGATTATCTAACAAGTCAATTTTGATTAAGGTTCATGAGAGTTTCCCCTTCTCCATCTCGCTGGCGTGGAAAGGAGCAGCTGCTGATGCTCAAAATGGAGGAGCTGAGAATCAGCAGAGCACCATTGTTTTCCCCAAAGGGAACTCAATCCCTAGTGTCAAGGCTCTAACGTTTTACCGCTCTGGAACATTCTCTGTGGATGTGCAGTACAGTGATGTGACTGACTTGCAAGCACCTCCAAGAATCAGCACATACACGGTTTAATCTTTTGCCCAATGTCATGTGTATCCTTAAGACTGTAGCGTGCTTTGTTTCTTATTGGTGTTCTCCTTTTTTGCAGATTGGTCCCTTCCAGTCATCAAAAGGCGAGAGGGCAAAGCTTAAGGTGAAAGTGAGATTGAACCTTCACGGAATTGTCTCTGTTGAATCAGCAACTGTAAGTTTGTGTTGTTATACTAAAACTTTCAATGCAAACTTGAGATCGTTTAGTTTATGCTAATTGTTTTGTCTCTCCTTCATTTGCAGCTTTTGGAGGAGGAAGAAGTTGAAGTTCAGGTCACAGCAGAGCAGATGGACACTGACAAAGCTTCTGGTGAATCTGATGTTAACATGCAGGACGCCAAGGAAACCGGTGATGCAGCTGGTACTGACAATGGTGTTCCTGAGCCAGTGCAAATGGAAACTGATTCAAAGGTTAGTTTTCTCTACTGAGCTGACTGTCCTTGCTATTTTCTTTCACTAGTGAACTTGGTTTAATCAAATGGGTATGGTATGTGCAGGCTGAGGCTCCAAAGAAAAAGGTGAAGAAGACAAATGTACCTCTGTCAGAATTGGTATACGGTGCCTTGCAATCTGTGGAGGTCCAAAAGGCTGTGGAGAAAGAGTATGAGATGGCTCTCCAAGACAGAGTTATGGAGGAGACCAAGGACCGGAAGAATGCTGTTGAGTCATATGTTTATGATATGCGAAACAAAGTAAGTAAACCCCTTTCTTTATCTCTTTTAATGAATGCATTGTGAGTATGTATTTATAAGGGTTGGCTACCTTGTTTTTTCAGCTGAGTGACAAATACCATGAGTACATGACCGAGTCAGACAGAGAAGCATTCCTGGTAAGGCTGCAGGAAGTGGAGGACTGGTTGTATGAAGATGGAGAAGATGAGACTAAAGGTGTCTACGTTGCAAAGCTCGAGGAGCTCAAGAAGGTAATAATATATACATATGTTAGATTGGCTATTTTACTTGAAGAAAATAATGTTTTAACAGAGATTGGTGATTGGACTTTGATGTTAGGTGGGTGACCCGGTTGAATTGCGGTACAAGGAGTCACAGGAGAGAGGGACAGTCATTGGACAGCTTGGTCACTGTGTTAACAGCTACAGAGAGGCAGCGGTCTCTAATGATTCCAAGTTTGACCACATCGAACTAGAAGAGAAGCAAAAGGTATAATAATAACAAGAGCTCTAAGATTTTTCATGATTATTTTTTGCATATGCATGTTGAGATGTGTGTTTTAATCTCTTGTTGTTGTGCAATGCAAATGAAGGTATTGAACGAGTGTGTGGAAGCAGAAGCATGGATGAGGGAGAAGCAGCAGCAGCAGGAGGCTCTTCCCAAGTACGCAACACCAGCTTTCTTGTCAGCTGATGTTACTAGGAAGGCTGAGGCATTGGACAAGTAAGCAAAAAGCTTTCTTGTTTCTCTTATTAGTTAAAGTTGCATCGTACATGGTAGCCGTGTTGTTGTTTCTCTTGTGGTAGAAATTGCTCTCTAATAATGGTGTAAAAGTGACTGAACCATCTTTTGGAATTTGATTTGGCAGGTTCTGCAGGCCTATAATGACCAAACCAAAGCCGGTTGCTAAACCGGAAGCACCACCAGCCAAGGCGGCTGATGAGGAGAAGAGTGAGCCACAGCCAGAACCAGCCTCTGGTGAAGAACCTATGGAGACTGAGAAGCCCACCGAAGATAGTGCCTAAGAGATGATGGTGCTGCTGTGTATCGATTTTGTTTCTACTTTTTTTTCTTGGTTCTTGTTTTTCCCCAAAAGAATCTATATTCAAACTCTTTTCAGGAAGTATTGTATTTTCCTTATAAACTATTTATCGTGTGTGAGATGAGGATCTGTTCCTACTTGTTACATGTTTCTGGGCAGGTTTTTTAGCAAGAAATATGCATATTTGCAATTTGTACCAACAGATTTATTTTGAGACTAGTCTCTACATTACAAGGGATCTTCCAAAACAGACCTCTCAACAAGCAAGTGTCATACTCTTGACTTGGATCAATCCTTTAAAATGCTTGTAAGCACAAATTTTCTCTCAGCATATTGTGCAAATTGAATTACTTACACACATGAGAATATTGCTTATATTTGTTTTTTTATTTCTTCTTCTGTTAGGTTTCAGTTTCATCGGAGGGTTGCTAAAGGATGTGGATATGCAGAGATCGAGTCAGGTATTGTTACATCTGCTTTGTTTCATGTCTTCTTTTGGAACTCTCCAGTTTCTCCCACATTGAAATACTCAGTGGCAAACCAATTAGCTATGGTCCTCAAGCAACACTAAATGTATCATATCATGTTGTAATATGAAAATTTGAAACTTGTAATGTGTTATAAGTCTAATGTTTGTGTATAACCAGATAAAGACACCATGTCTGAGCTTAACTTAATACTAGAGTTCCTAATGTTGGAAATAATATGTGTTTGTGACTGAGATTATATGGTTTTGGCCCAAATTGAGCAAGTGAAAGCCCTTGACCGCATGCAACTTGAACTTCCTATGTCACCATTTGGACCACATTTTTCATATTGTACTTGCAGATTTATTGTGTGATACATTATCATATTTAAATTTATTATACTGCAACAAGTAAGAAATGTTTTAGTTGGTAGAGTTTTAATTATATTTAACATAAAATAAGAAAACAACAAAAACAAATCTGCTTGGTGGTGGTGACCTGGTGGGGGTTAGTTTGGCTCCTTCAGTCAAAACTCTATTAAAGTAATTTGAATGGTTACAAAAAGCATGATTCATTTGGTGAATGGTGGTGGGGGTTAATTTGTCTGCATCAGATGAAACTTTCTACTTTGGGAGGCTTACAGCTCCCAGTTAATGATTGGATTGAGTTAAAATCAGTTTTAGACAAATTGATCACAGCCTAAACAATTTTACTAAAATCCGAATTAAGCAGTTCAAGTCGGTTAAAATCAATCTAAATTAGTCTAATTCGTTCTTAAAATGGTGTAAATTAGTTAAATCAAGTAGCAATGTTAATGTAAATCCATTCTGATTACATATTTTTAAACTTTAAAAAGTAACTAATAGTTTGACAAAAAAAAAAAAAAAGTAACTAATATAAATATATAAATATATACTATATAATATAATAAATTAACAAATAATTTGTTAAGATTTAGATTCTAACTGAGGTTGTGATTGTTTAGAACTTTGACTGCCATGGCTTTAAAAATTAATGACTATACATAATTTGGCTGTGGTTTTTGACTTTTTGTGGCTGTGGCTTTAGAAAATTTTAAAAGTCACAACTTCTACCGTTCTCGAATTCTTCTACCAGAATTTTTGAGTCGTTATATAAACTAGCATAGATTCATACATTTACATAGGCCTAAAGAGTAGTAACAGTCTCCAAAGAGACTCAGAAACCCCAACACAAACTTCATATTCATAATACTTACAAACTCGTTTTATGAAGCAACCTAGTAACTACTACACTTTTCACGCAGTGGACAACACTTCAAGCTCTGCCCACCAAAGAGGTGAAAGTTTCGGAATAGCATCCTCCGTTGACAATCCCGAGATCTCTCGTAATCTCCCTGTCACTTCCTTCATTGTCGGTCTCTCTTTCGTGTCTTCCCTTACACACCTTTTGATCACTTCTCCTATGTTCTCAATCTTGTTGTCATCAAAACATTCCAGCGTCGGATCCACCATCTCCTCAAGAGTCTTGCCTCTCAAGAAATCAGCTAAACCGGTATCTACCGAGTCACCTTTTTTAACAACAGACTCTGGTAGCTTTCCGGTTATCAACTCGAATAGTAGTAAACCGAAGCTGTGTACATTGTCTTCTTTGGTTGTATTGGTGCTGGTTTCTCTCTCGGATGGGCCTTTTAGGTAACCAAAGTTGAAATCTGCTATTTTGACTGCGTAATCCTCTGTGAGGTGGAGTGTTGATGAGAGAAGATTGCTGTGGACTATAGGTGGCTTGAGGTCGTGCATATGGTCAAGGCAATACGCTACACCCATTGCTATTCTTAACCGCATTAACCAGTCCAAATGTTCTGATTCTTTGTCTGCAAAAGAAACATAGTTAAGGAAATAACACTAACTTATGTGAGAAAAAAAATCTTCTTCTTTTTTTTTGCTTACAGTGTAAATGTTCAAAGACTGATCCGTTTGATGCATATTCAAAGACCAAGATCCTAGTGAAAGGTTCATCTTCTTCACAGTAACCAAGAAGGTTGACAAAGTTCTTGTGGTTTATCTTGGATAACATTTCAATCTGAAATTATCAGAAACATAAAAAAATATAAGACAATGACAATTAAAAAAAACCATTTAGAAGGTGAACTAGTTGACGGTAGATAATACCTTTTTTCTGAACTGCATTTCTATGTTATTAGTCCATTCTTTGGCTGAAGCAGTAGCAACGGAAGCCACAGCTATCTCCACCCCACTTGATAGTGTCCCTTTGAACAATGTACCAATGGGACATGACCCAATGACATTACTGAACTCTTCACATGCAGCTTCTATCTCAGATCTTTTGAGTTTTGGGACACCTGATAGTTGATAAATCAGACAACATTAATATTCAAAACAAAACAAAACATAACGGTGAGTTAAAGAAAAAAAACATAGTTGAAAATTAAATTTACCAGTTATGAACACTTTCTGAAGTTGTCCACTAAGACCTGTACGCCAAGGATTCACAGACTTGCCAGCCTTACTTTTGAATAAGAAGACACCACTAGCTAAAAGAAGAAGGAGAACACCGCCTGTGCAGCCAACAACAATAGGAGCTATGCTGTTTGAAGAACTTCTTTTTAGAGTAGGAACATTTGAAAGGGTGGTCACAGAAGGAGATGGAGCAGAAGAAACATGCAGGGCAGGTGGACTTATTCGTGGTGGATGCATCGCTGAGGATCTACTTGTCTTACTTTTATGAGAAGGAACCACCGAAGATGACGGCGGTCTAACAGATGCCACAGGGCCGTGGTCCTTGTACGCGTTCAAATGCGTGTAGGGGTTACGGAAACGACCAAGTAATTTCCTGTGGAAACTAACAGCTCCCCTACAAAAAAGAAAAGACCAAGGTTACATTTGATTATAAATGTATCTTTTTTTTTTGTGATTGACTATTTTCTACAACTTTTAGTCAACTAAAATTTAATAAACACAATTAATGCTTTAGAATCGACAATTTATCATTATTTGACCAAACTAAAAATGCATAAAGTACAAAATGTATATTTTTAGAATGTAAATCATTTTGAAACGGAAATATTTTTAATTAATTTTGAAGGTGGAATAGGGTATATAAAATACAAACTAATTAAATTTTAGAGGTTGGGGCGAATGTCTCATCTAGCTACAAATCCTTAGATCTACCGTACCAACTACATTGATGTTGATACTCAACCAAAAAATAACATTTTCAACCATAAAGTAAAAAAGCAATCACAGAAGAAGCTGATACTTACAAATCTGCTGCATCTCTATCAGCCTGTAGATCTTTCGTCATCGATATACCTTCAGTTTCCAACGAGTCAAAGCTCAAAATCACCAGAAACACCATGATAGTACGCATTTGAAGCCTTAACCGTACGGGTTTCCAGTTCTTAATCATCGTGAAGACGACAACTGGAAATAGGATTAGAGCAACACCGAAGGAAGCTGATAAAATGGAAACTCGGATCTGAATCTGAATATCACAGATTATAAGATGAGAGAAAGACCTGAAAAAAGTAAGCTAGCTAGAAGACGAAGAGAGAGAGAGAGAGAGAGAGAGAGAGAGAGAGAGAGAGAGAGAGAGAGAGGGCTTTGAGTTTGAGTTCGCGTGGCTTTGTGAGAGCATCAACATGACTTTTCAACTTTGTCTTTTTTTATTTACAAAATTAAATTGTTTTTAAAGCGCGTGTCCCCTTGTTTTGGCCCATAATAAATTCTAATAAATTTAGGAAAGAAAAAGGACATAAAAATAATATTCAACGATAACAGTGAATAAGATCAACAATTTTCGCTGTAAAAAAAATAATGCGATTAATTTAGATTTGGGAAAAAAAAAATAAAACGTGTAGAATTGACTGGTACATTACTTTGTTATTATTTTAAAAATAAAGAAAATAACATGGAAAGAAAAGAGAAGAATCTATGGGACCTTTAAGATGCCAGAAGAGCAAAAAGGATTCAAAAGAAGGGGCCAAAGCCGTCACCGTCGATAAAGACTTCTGCCGTAACCTGTCGACATGTCTCGCTTTTATTTTGTGTGCTGTTGTTTAACTAGAATTATGGTGGGCTTTATGTGCCACATGGTTTTTTTGTATTGATGTTGGATGATTGATTGTGTTATGGTCTTGAGGATAAACAAAATTATTTGAAATTCCTTTTAAAACGTAACAATAGTACGTGGAGGAGTTTCTTGACTAATTCAACGTGGATGTTACTTTAATCGTTTTCATGCCAGCCTTCTTTGCCATGTGGGTGTATAGTCATGGATGTTGTGGGAGATGGGAATACCCCATTTTCCTTCTTCTTTTTTGTCAATTATTCTCTTTCATTTCTCCAATATTTTCATATTTTCTAACATACAAAATAGTGAATAGAAGTGTTACATAACTGTTATCAAAGCCGCCCACGTTTTGTGATATTTATCTAAGTAAAAGAAATTTAATATTTTTTGCCAACACAAGTATGAAGTATATATCTATAATTCTTATGGTTTTATCGCTTGCTGTTGTTTTCTTGGGGTTTGTATTAACACGAACCAATTGATGAATCGGTTTCTGGAAAAAAAAAGGTTCAGTTCGAAATGATAAAAACCAATATGCAATGTAGTTATGCATAGACACTCTTCCATGTTCATCAAATTAATATGCAATATAGATTGATGCATAGGTATTCATTCTACCATATTCATCAAATCATCAGTTTACTTATACAAAGGTAAAATGCTCAACCTTCACACCGTCCATATATATCTTGTAGTAATGTTTATCAAAATAAAATTTTTGTCCACGATCTATCGTGTGTAAACTTTGTTCCTATGATCAATTTCTTGTAATGTGTTAGTCGAAATTCAATTATTTACAAAAAAAAATTATTATTTGAGTAAACAAAGCAGAATTCTTGGCATTGGTAGCCAATATACATATATGAAGGATATATCAGGTAGATCCTTTGATAGTGTGTGTATCTATACTATTAAAGTAAAATACCTAATAGATTTTTGCCTTTAATTTTTGAATTATTTACAAAGACATGCCATTTTCTTTTCTGAAATATTTTTAAATCATAATCAACCAGTATATTTCCACCCAATCAAAACCAAAAAATTTTATTGCCCAATCACATTGCAGCACTATTTCCATTAATTAATTAAATACAATATCTTCCAATTTTATATGATTTGAGAACATCACTACTATAGAAACCTCCTAACTTAAAAGGAATATATTCCAAAGATTATACTAAAGGTTCTTATTGTAAGTTTTAATAATTTACTTTTTCGAAAAAAAAAGTTTTAACAGTATAGACAATGTTAAATTGGCCACGAATTATGTGTCAACGAGTTCCACTAAGTTTTTTCAATCAAGAAAAAAATTTGGAAACACAATTAAAAATTATAGCAACAATTTTTTACAACTCAAAAATTTTGTTGCCACAACTTTAAAATTGTATTAAAATATTAAAAGTAAAAACAAATTATCACAATATTTTCAATAATTGTAAGAGCTATACATTAATTAAATAATTTGTAATTAGTATTTTAATATTTAAATTTAATTAAAATATTCATTTATATAATAAAATAATGTAAATTGTATATATAGACATTTCAGTTTTGTTTCATTAAAAACATATCTTTACAAAATACACTTCAAATATATTTTAAAATTGTAAATTTAATTAAACTTCAAAATTAGTTGGTAGACATAATATTGATAATGGTTACAACCGATTTAATGTCCATATTTTAAAATTAGTTAATTCGATATATCTATAAACAATTTTGATCTTGTGTTCAAAATATTTTGAAAACAAGAATATGCTCCAACAGTTATAACAGACTGTAAGATTGTAATGTAATCCCAACGATTTCTTATTTTCTATCTAATACAAACAACTAAGTTGTCGAGAACTGTTTTAATGTGATTTATGTATTCAGTATTAAAAATTCATAAATATTTATATATATAATGTGAATAATAAAATTAAACTTCAAATCCAAAATATACTAAAAGTAAAACATCATTAAATAAATTATCGATAACAAAACTGAAAAACCTAATTTTTAATTAAAAATATACAAAATATTTTTTTTAAAACATAATTAATAAATAAAAGTTGCCTATTGGTTTCACTAATGGTTCAACCGGTAACCATGTTCCAGGTTTAGTGTTTTTAGCGTGTTTTATTGGGTTTTTAAGTTTTGTTTTTTACAAAATCCAAACATGATTTATCTTGGATCACTAGATTTACCGGTTCAGTCGCGGATCCGGATCGGATTTCAAAATACTGATCAAAACTATAAAACTATTTATATCAATTTTATATTAAAATATCTAATTTAAAATTAAAAACCTAAAAATACATATACAATATGGTTTTGAACAAACAAAAACCTGAACAGAAAATATATATACGAGACAGGTTATATAAATACATATACAAGACGAGTTATATAAATGTGATTATATAAAGTTTTCACCGAACATAAATCCGCGCTTTGAAAGCGCGGGTCAAAATCTAGTATAATATATAATATGTTAATCTAAACCATGGCCAGTTATACAAATACAAATTGTTGTAACTATATATCGAAATAACTTTTTGATCCAGTAATATGCTGGTTTAACTGGTCTGCATCGTTTGGCATTTTTGTATTTCTATGTCACCTAATATAAGCTTTTGTATTTAAGTTTTCAAACCTAAATTAAAATATAAATTATATCAATTTCACATTAATTCATATAGATTTAGTTAAACTAATTTCTCGTTTTTTGCAAAAAAAGAAGAGAAAACTAATTTCTCATGTCAATCAAAGTAAGATTCCAAATATTATGAACTTGTTAAAAAATATGACGTCCATCTATCTACTTGTACTAAACGAGTACATCAAAAGTAACGACTAGATAAATAAAACCACAGGTTTTGGGATGAATTTGATAGTATATACGGTTGACCTAACGGTTTCGCCGTAATCTTGAATCCATCGGGTTTGATTGGATGAAGAGAACGACCAAAATCATTATACTATTTATTTTGTTTTGCAAATGCACCGCAATGTCCTAGCGTGGCGTAGTCTAACTTCACCATTACGTAATTATGCTGTCTTGCCGTTCACACGTTGACCTAATTCGCTATTTACTTTGACTGTCTACTTATTATTAATTTTTGTTTATTTTTATAAACCAAGAGTGCATGTTCACTTTCATGTGAAATTTGCATAAAGATTAAGCCACTTCCACCTTCAATATAACTAGTAAACTTGGGGATCCAAAAAAGCGAGGGGACATCCGGTTCTAGGAACATTCAGATGAAACATTAGCCTAAAAAATTATAAAAGTTTTTTAAAAGTGTTTCAGACTCTTAAAATCTCAGATCCGATTCTGGCTAGGACAAGGGACACCTCAGTGGGTTCAGGACAAGAGACCAAAACCGGGTTCATCCGGTTATCACCCATCCCTTGAATCACCCACCACAGGGTGATCTATGATAGCAGGATTCAGCCCATGGATTGCACAATGGGCCGCGAGGACTGCACTCAGCATCAATAATTGTGTGCATTACTTGGGGCTTGAATGAAAGAACATATTCAACAACATATAGCTGCAATAGATGACAGGAACCAGACGATCCATTATAACTTATATACACATCCCAAAAGTCTTACAATTGTACAACTTTGATTACAAACACATAACTAGAAACCACAAAAACGAAAATCCCCAACTTGTTTGATATTATCCAGAACTCTACTCCATTTGCCTTCACCACATTGTACCCCATCCACAGCTTTCCCAAACACAAAACCAAAGCCATGAGGTCTTCTCCGTGCAAACAAAGAACTGTTGGGACCTGAATTAGCCATAGACAAAATCCCTGGACCCTTATGCTTCAACTTAAAGATCTCTCTTCCTGAAACTTAGTCCCATAAATCGATTCACCACGTGTGAAATCTACACCTTGGCACCGTGAACCCTGGGATTATACAGCGAAAGGCTGAGCCTTTGTAGTGTGTAATGCCTTCCATGCCCTCCCAATTCCCTTCTCGGTGTCACATCTGCAAATAGCTCCATCACAACATGATCAAGCAACTCAATGTAAGAAACTAGAGCCGTGGATCTATACATAATGCTTTGTTATATCTACAACAAACCCATCAACCAAATCTCTCAAACTGTTCGAAGAACAACACTTGTGTAGTCATCACCACTTAATGAACACTTAAACTACAGTAGATATAACTAAGTTCTTACTACTGTCTGAAATCAAAACACCTAGCGATTCAAGTACTAAGAAATGTCCCATTCATTAGAATTGTCGATAAGAAAATAGAGATTCTTATAACACAGAGATCTTATGAATCTCAATGGATGGTTTTAGGGTTTCGCACAAATATTGAGCTCACAGGCGATTTAACAATACGTTATCTGCAAGCCTTCGATATGTGCTCTTACGCATACGCGAATTCAAGAAGTAAAACAATCATCGGACCAAACTGACTTGAAAGAGAAAACAAGAACATGAACTGGGTTCATCGAAAGGCGGTACCTTTTGCAGCGAACACTTATATAACGGCTCAAGGGTTCGTTAAGCTAGGGTTTTACCAGGAACATTGAGACGGGAGACATTTGCGTTTCTGTTTTGTCCTAATAGGCTCACTGGGAAAGCCCATTATATGATTCAGGCCCACTTTCGACTTTCTTATCTCAAACACACAAAAAACAAAAATTAATGAATTTAAAATAGATTGAGTTTGAAATTATTTTGAAGTATTATATTTGGAACATTGTCAAAATTGTTTCGAGTCAATTTAAATCCCTATACTTAGTCACAAATTAGAAAAAGATCCGTACAAAAAGAACCATTGAACACCTCCTAATCATAGTTCCTTGAATCCTTGTTATAAAGAGGATGAATGTTTGTGTTTATGGACGCCACGTTGACTTCAAGCCAACAAGGTATTTCCCTTTGTACACATTCGTTGACCACCGTAGAGATAAAAGAATAGGGTTAAGCTTCTTCATCATTTCAACGGTGTCTTGCACCACAAGGTATCCTCCTGGCCTTACTATTCTATCTATTTCCACTACCACTTCCATCAAATCACACCTGATAACACCAACAAAACAGCATGTAGTTGTGCTGAAGATTCAGAAAAAAACTGCAAGCTTGCAGTTCAAGAATGTTGTTACCTTTGAGAAAGATTGGTGAGAAGGAAACTAGAGTGCAAGAGATCATATGATCTTGGGTACGTGTTGAAAGACTCACACCAATCATGGTATATCCCTATCAAACCTCTATCGAAAATCATCGATAAAGTGTCTTCACCTTGTACAGGAACCACATTCATCACCCATAGTGGTCTGTTGATGAGAGCAGCTGCAAATCTGTAACCAAACATCAAGAAGAAACGGTAAGAAAATAGAAAGAATCCTTAACTATATTGAAAAAAGTGTCTCACCCTCCATAACCAGCATTCATGTCCATAACATTGTGAATCTTGGTCCAGTTTATAGCTAAACCGTTTAAGTAGACATCTGACACGGTTCCGGACCAGAGTCTTGTGTCTTCTCTGAAACTCTCTTCACTGCTCTGCTCTGTTGAGAGACTAACCGGCTTATCGGTTAACCTTCCAGGCCATTGGGAAGGCCATCTTCCGGTTAAACCGACCGGTACTTTCGGTACACAGCTAAGCAGAGGAGTGTACCATGAACTGTTCTTCTTTGTGTCTTCTTCATTACAAATAGGTGGTTCATTGTTCTTACGGGATCCATAGCAAGAATCTGAATCTGGTTTCTGGTAAATAACGAACCCAACTTTTGTAAACCGGGTTCTAGCCACAACTTTCCAACACATTGATGTAGTCAAAGACTCCATAGCTACAAGAAGAAGAAAAAAAAACAATTAATAAAAACCATTTACGTGTGCCACAAGTTACCAACAATATACACACACACTAACTTTTCCAAACGCTACGGTGCCCTTCATCGTGTTGATAAACCGGTGTAGCTGACCAAACAAAGAACCCTCCTGGTCTTAGAATCCGGTTAAGTTCCAAAAGCGGTCTACCACCTGTGCAACATAGAAACTTTATTATATACACAGAATCATAAAAGCTAGCTAAGGTTAACTTAAATCAGTTGTATTAATATCAAACCGTATCCATGCCAATGGACTCTGCATCTTGCGCAATGGATAACGTCGTAAGCATTATCAGGAAAAGGAAGCTTTTGAGTTCCAATAACAGCTAGTGTAGCTGGGATGCCACGTTCTAATGCGAACTGAATCTGAGCTTCGTGTTCGTCTTTGGGAGCAAAGGACATTGTGATCACGTTTTTGTCTAGTAATGTCCCACCAAAGCTAGCCACACCACAACCAACGTCAAGAACCACTCTTACTTTCTTTCCCCATTCAAGAGCAGGTAACGTCTGTGAAAAAAACAAGAACCGTAAGTTAAAAGGGAAGAACAAGTGTTGGTTTGTTATGTATTATACCTTTTGTATGTAGTTGATGTAGTGAATAACACCGTCTTTGAACTGAGTTCCACCTCCAGGGAAGACAAAGAAAGGTCCGGTTTTACGAATCCAGTTCTGATCTTTCTTGTAGTCTACAAGCTTTGGGTGAGGTGCATTATCATACCATATCTACACAAACACAAGAGTTTAGCAAAGCAGAATCAAGAACAGAGTAAAATATTTAATCAAAAGGTAAAACAGAGGTACTAATCTTAATCTAATCAAGAAGCAGAACAAGAACAGAGGACAATGACTAATCAAGAAGCAGAACAAGAACAGAGGTACTAATTTAATCTTAATCAAGAAGCCGAACAAGAACCCTCCAAGAAACGAAATTCTCACCATGTCTCTGCTCTTAGGCCAAGGCAAAGGAGCCTTGTAGCGTTTTGGCAAAGGAACAAGACATCTAGGTGGAGGAACAGGACAGTGCCTCTCTCTGTGCTCCATGTTCCTCTTAGACTTGAGTTTCTTGATGGCTTTTACGTTGTCTAGACACGGCATGTAATCTGGACTCTCGCACCTCGTCCACTCCACCTTCAAACTAGTCTTGTCTTGAACCCAATCCATTTCCAAATCTTGATGAACCGGTTCATCATCGACGACGACGGGGGTCTGAGAGAGCGGTGGTTCCGGAGGGGGTGGAGAGGAGTTGTTCACGGTGGTGGGGGTAGAGGCTGGTGTGACGGTGGGGACGTCGGAGAGGGAAGAGCGACGGAGATAAGAGAGAGACAGGTAAGGGAAGAGATCGATGGTGTCGTTGGTTAAGAGGATGATCGTGACTGATACGAGCAGGATTGAGAGAACACAGAGGCCTGAGAATTTTCGGCTTTGGAAGATGTTCATCGTCTTCCACGCTTGAACGCAACAGAGGAGGAGACTCTGATCGATCTTGAGAAAAAGAGTAGTGATTGTGGTTTATGTGTTTATGAGCTAAAAATAGAAATCAAGATTGGCAATAAATAAATAGATATACATGTGAGACGTGGCATTTGGTTACTTGCTACGACGTAATGTGAGATATGAAAATAATCTATATATATCTCCTTCCTTATGAAGCCATGATGTGTATTATTTGATGTGCAAGTTAGTGGATGAATAATGAGCATATATAAGGAGACAAAAACATGGTGACAATTGGTCTAAACCGTGAACCGTAAACCGGAAATCTTTACTCTGTTTAGCCGGTTACTGGCTTGTTTCAAAAATTGAATTTCATGTTATAACGGGACCATGTGAAAGCAAAGAGACAAAAGCTTTGGTTCAGGTGAATCGTAAACTGAAAGGAAAAGCCTACTTTTTCTCCTCACTCCTCAACTATTTCACAAAGTCCTAAATCAACTACACAGGACGTAAAGATGTAATCAGGAATCAGCCAGTGTAAGCAAAACTAACCGCTTGATATTATCTGTCAGTGGATGTTCTGAAGCACCAAAACGAAGAAGATAAAAAGTTAGGATTCTCCATGAAATCAATTCACTTTTAACCAAAACCTTGTAAGCTTAAAACAGAATGTAGCAGCTTCACTACCTTGTTTCTTTCTCTCCATGTCCTCTTTTTGTTCTTCTGAGATCAACTCAAAAGCAACGGTTGAGATGTATTTTCATGTGTTATCTTTTTGAAGATTTATTATTTCAATTTGAACAATAGCTAATCAAAAGAAAAGCTATCATTTTTCATCACTCAGTCACAGGCTTATAGTACCTAATCAAATGAACAATAAGCAATACACATGTAGACATTAATTGGATGGGACCCTAGTTTGAGGAGGAACTATATAGGAGAAAATTTTTCCATAGACATTAATCAATGTTCGCCTCTGCTTTTCCAGAGTTCATTTTTTGAAAAAAAAAATTCTGCTCATTTTTCTCTGATTTTCTGTTTATTTTTTTTTCTCTACCTTGTTTCTTTCTCTCCATGTCCTCTACAACAATTTTTTTCAAGTAAATTCAGTTATTTTTTGAATAGTTTGAGCAATGTTTAAGAAATTGTTAGGTGGTAATCATGGGCGTTATAGAAGATAAGTATAGCTTGTTGGGAACTTTATGATATTGTGTCTTGCCATTCATGGGAAAGGCAAATAAATGTAGCGGAAGGTCAAAACCTGATTAGATCACTTTTCTGGCTGTTCATGGAGGCTTTCTAGTAGAAGGTCTTAGGGATATTCTTGGAGATGAAGACTAAAGATCTGAAACCGAATGTGAAATGGGGAGAAGAGGTCTTGAGAAGTCCATAGGGTTTAGCTTTTGACCTGGGCCTAGGACAACTTATCTTAATTATAAATTAGCCGTGGAAGTAGTCTGACGGTTATCTGACAAATGATTTAAAAAAAGAGGGGCGTTCCGAGAATTGAACTCGGGACCTCTCGCACCCTAAGCGAGAATCATACCACTAGACCAAACGCCCTTTTAATGATAATATCAACTGCTAAATTTATAATCATGTTCAATCGTGAAACCAAAAACCAAGAAGGCTAAATAAATCAGTTCTCTGCCAACGCTTGTGAGAAGAATGAGAAACTTGATATGCCAGAGGAAGTTGTTGTGTCAAGTACAGAGAAGATAGGAGAAGAATTATCAAACAAACGTTGTAAGCCTAAGTTGCTTAAGAAATCGAATCTTAACACTTTGTGCTTTCCTGAGTTATATGATTAAGCTTCTTTGCCAACTTTGTATTTGTAAATAATTTGACAATTCTGATAATAAAAAATGATTTGACAATTAGACTAATAGGGTGAGTCTCATATATCTTTTAGCATCTTTGTCATGTTCACTCAAAGCTTGAGAAAACAGAAAACTCTGTTTTTGATAAAAGATAAAGCATAACCAGTTTACTATTTACGAAACACAGACTGATAATGAAATGGTTAAAACACATAATAAATCTAATAAAACAAGAAACACTACTAGGAAAATCAAAGAATTGCAAAAAAAAAAAAAAAAATCTACTACTGCTCTGCAAAATTCTCCACTCTTTTTTTTTCTATCGGCTTGTGGAAGCAGAAGCTTCAGGAAGGTCAATCAACGGTTCAGATGTTGTTGCTGCTGCCATCTCCTCCGGTCTGATCTCTCCAAGTTGTGTCATAACTTGCTGAGCTTCAGGTCTAGTTGACGGTGTAGGATCAACACAATGCAAAGCCAGTTTCAGCGTATTCAACAACTCATCGCCCATAGTGTTCACATCATTCAACAACTCCACATCAAACACTTCATTAGTAGACTCTTCTTTAACCGCAGTGGCAACCCACTGAGGCAGATCCACACCGTTCAAGGCCTCGCTCGGAGACTTACCAGTCAAAAGCTCCAATATGATCACACCGAGGCTATACACATCGGTCTTGGTGTTGGCTTTCTTCAGCTTAGAGAGCTCAGGTGCTCTGTAACCTAATGCACTAGCTGTTGCTATCACGCTTGATCCCGCTGCTGTTATCATTAGCCTCGAGAGGCCGTAATCTGAGATCTTCGCGTTGTTGTTCTCATCCAATAGTACGTTGCTTGACGTTAGGTTTCCGTGGATGAGGTTTGCGTGCGTGTGAAGGTAGAACAATCCACGTGCCATTCCTTTTATTAAACTCATCCTTGTAGGCCAGTTGATATGAACATCAGGTCCTCTAGCTGCAGTTTCCAAAACATTAAACCATATGTTATACAAATCGTTACAATATCCCATAACATTTATAAAATAAAAGTATCAAAAAAAAAAAATAATAAATAAAAGTATCATCAAGCTTACCATGTAGGAATGTGGCAAGGTTGCCTCTAGACATGTAATCAAAGACCACAAGCTTCTCTCCCTTGGGTCCCAAGTAATAAGCTCTAAGTGCAAGTAGGTTTGGATGTCTGATTCTTCCCAATACATTAATCTCGTTCTCGAACTCTTTCTGCCCTTTGGTGATCTTCTCTCTAAGTCTCTTCACTGCAACTTGACTTCCATCTTCAAGTGTAGCTTTGTAAACTGTTCCATAAGTGCTTTTCCCCATGATCTCTGCCGTTGCACACAGGAGATCATCTGCTGTAAACGCCAATGGCCCATCAAAGTGAACAAGCTTCCCTCCTGTTTCTCCTCCTCCAGCTTCAGCTTCTCCTCCTTTCTCAGTCTTTGTAGCTGCAACTCCTGGTCCAGCCTCTCCGCCTTTAGGCTTTGATTTGTCTGGTTTCTTCCTCAGCAAGCAACATAGGAGAATGAACACAAGGATAAACATAACTATCAGGAGTGCTCCAGAAGCAATGAGGATGATGTCTTTGGTACTCAGACTCCTGCCAGATGATTTCTTGGGAGACGGTGGAGGAGGGTTTAGAGGAGGACATGGTGTAGAAACACTGTACCCACAAAGCCCTAGGTTTCCGACAAAAGAGGTGGAGTTGAACTTTTGGGACAGGAGAGTAGGAACAGGACCAGATAAGTTGTTGTAAGAGACATTGAAGAAGGTTAGGCTTTTCAGATCAGTAATGGAAACAGGAATCTCTCCGGTGAGTTTGTTTTGAGACAAATCTAGACGTGTGAGAGAAGAAATGTCCCCTAGGGTTTCAGGAATCTGGCCACTAACACTGTTGCTGCTAATATCCATTGTTCTAAGCTTAGTGAGTTTGCTTAGCTCGGAAGGTAGGGTTCCACTGATCCTATTATGACTAAGGGAAAAGACTTGTAGGTCAAGTAAGTTGCAGATTGAAAATGGGAATGGACCAGAGAGGGTGTTGTGGTCAAGAGACAAGACACGGAGACTAGGATTAGTGTTTTTAGTACTACCCCAAGTGTCTAAGACGGGACCAGAGAGGTTGTTATGGTCAAGGGAAAGAAACTGAAGAGAAGAAGAGCGAGTGAGACTCACTGGGATCTGACCAGAGAGTGAGTTGAAGCTGAGGTTAAGCCTAAGGAGCTTAGTGGAATCAGCAAGACTCGGTGGAATAGGTTCAGACAGCAAGTTTTTACTGAGATCAAGCGTCTGAAGGAAACGAGAAGCGCCGAGAGAAGCAGGGATGGAGCCGGTGAGACGGTTGTTGAAAAGCTGGAGACCTCTGAGGTTAGGAATGAGTCCTAAAGACAAAGGAATGGACCCTCCCAGGTTGTTGTCATGAAGACTAAGCTTGCGGAGAGCTTGAAGCTGTCCTATTTTCTCAGAGATTCTACCTCCAAGAGACTTCCACGGGAGCTGAATCACTATAACTTGACCTTGAGCACATTTGATTCCAGCCCAGCCTCCAGAGCAAGCAGTGAAGCCTGAACCGTTCCAGCTTCTTAAGACCCCTCTTGGGTCAATAAACTCTTGCTTAACAGCTTGGAGGCCTTGGTAATCAGCTTGTGTGATCACTACACCGTCCCAAGCTTGGCTTGAGCCGGGAGAGATGAGGAAGAGGAGGGTGATGATTAGGTTAAGGAGAAAGAAGCTTCGAAGTGAAGCCATAGGGTGTGATCAAGAAAGGATTGATCTTTGGTGAAGAAGAGAGAAGAAGAAGAGTGAATGAGATTCCTAAGCAAGGATGGAACAGGGAATGGTTTTGGATTTGAAAGAGTTTTGTACAGGGAGAGATGGGTTTCGTTGGAAAAGAACATAGCACGTGCCCATCTTACAGAGAGAGAGAATCTTTGTGTTCTTTTTTATCTTCTAGTGAGAGAGATAGAGAGAGAGAGGAGACAAAAAGATCAGGTGATTGTAATAAGAGGCTTTGGGGTGGAGCAGAGGCGCTCTCTAATAGTAAATGAGTTCTAACGGCTAGTTTATTTATTATATTCGTTTTCTTAGTTAATTGTGTGTGTTTGAATACTTTGGTTTTTACGTTAGGTCGATCTATCTCATGTCATTTTGTTTCACCATGTGAATAAAATATTACTCATACATTTGGACTAGTTAATAAGATTATTTTAGTTATATGAATTTCAAAAACCATATAAAAAATGTTTGTTCTCAGAAAGATTGATGAATATTATTTTGAACATAGATTTTATCATGAGTACTAGGTCACTATCGAAATAGTAATATGATTTTTAGCTTCACATTTATACTCGTTGTAAGTTTTGTAAATTTTATGAAAAATAACTCCATTGCTCTTAATTGTTTAAATTCAAACTTTTTTTGAATTTCCAATTAAAATTAATTGTGATAACTAAACGAATTTTTATATATTTATTAATTTTTATTAAATATATTTTCTAACAACAATATGGAATTCACTAATTAAAATACTAATTTTAAATTAATTTCGATAGTTAAACTGATTTTTAAATATTTATTAAATATTTTTTTATTTTTTATGGAATTCACTAATTAACAAATACTAATTTAAAATCTGAGTAAAAAAAAATTAAAATCTGAGTAAGGGATCAGAGTATTTTTCGTCCGAATAGGATCAGATAAAAGAAATTGAATGAATAATATCATCAGAAAAAATAAAAAATACATTACGTACAAAAGATCAAAGTATTTTAAACTTTTTTGGCAGACCAGCTTCGTTTAATGCGCCGGACCTTGCACAATGGACAACAAACCGCTCCTTCACTTCTCCTCCTAACGGCTATATCTGTGGGGCCCTACCAAACACGGATCACTAGATCTGCTAACTAAGCCAAGTGCGTTTAGGCAAATTTTTTTTTAAAAAAGCAATTTATTTTATACTTTGAAACTTGAAAGGCAAAACTTTTTCCCAAAAAGAAAAAGAAAAAGAAAGAGGACGGTTGTGCCGTACGAGGTTAAAATGTTAATGAATATGTTGACGTTGATCTATCTATCTTTACTTCTCTCCTTTAAGACAGTTGTTGAGTGGTTCACGTGTATCCCGTTAGATATGTAGTATATCCCGTTAGATATGTAGTAGGCTTTCCACTTTTGAACTTCAATTTTTTATTTTTTTTGACTCATCAACCACTTTATATTAACCAAGATTGGGACTATATGATTTTAAATGTTCTACATGAACTTCAATTTTAAATGTTCTTCATATGTATTTTGACTATAAACATTTGGTTTCAGAGAATGTCTAGTCTATATAATGAACGACGTATCATTCTTGTGGATACAACAATATGGTTGCAAGAAATAAATCTTACCTTAACATACAACAATATGGTTGCAAGAAATAAATTTTACCTTAACATAATATAGAGAAGTTAAAATGGATTCAATTTAACATGTATTAGTTTCTTTTCTAACCCTAATACTGTAATTTGTAACATGGTTACAAATGGATCAGATCTAATTAAATACTAGACTCAACAATAATTATTCACTAAACAAGGTTAATATTTACTAAGATTTTTGTTAACACAAAATTTGTAATCATGATTCCTTAACACTCTTGGCCCACCAATCATTTCGAAGATATTTTAGGGCCTGATTCCACAAAGGTTGCGCTGGCCCAGTACCTTCAGGTCACGGTTTCGACTCCTCCTCCTTCTGCCTACTTTTTTTTTCTTTTTCCTTTTTTTTCATGTATCAATTTCATTATTATTTCAATCAAATCCTAAAAAATATGGAGAGCGTTTGGTAAATACTGTCTGAAAGTGTAAAAAAAGCTGGTAAGAGTTTTGCTTATTCTTGATCTGGGAATGTGTTTAGAAAATTGTGTAACCGTACGTGGAAGTCTTATTAACCAAGTCTTGTTCTGTTGTTAGGAAAGATTTGTAAGATATAAGCTAAAACCAGCTTAAGAAACTATGTGAAGTTGAAGTAGTTCCTCACTTGGTCAGGCTTGGCTATTCCTATTAGAGTGCGCGCAGGTAAGACAACATAATCAATTAGGCATGTCCGTAAACTGCGTTTGTATTTTGGAGTTATCAAGACGTTTTAGAATAGCTGTTTATTCAAGCTACCGTTTATGTTCTGCCTGAAAGAATCTTGTCTTAAGTTCTTTAATCTAAAGCTTATTTAGAGTTTTAGAACATGTGTTCAAGAAATGTCAGTCACCCATTCCTTGTAACTATTGTTGGTTCCTTTTCTTCTCCATGTACTTTGATACCTTTATTGTTCTGTTTATTACTCAGGATGTGAGGAGTCCAACTCATAGGCTATTAAGTAATAGTCTAAGTGTTTCTTGGTTGTAACAACCTTTATACTTGTTCATTTAGGTCCTCATATAAAACCGTCTGATGTTGGGTTTTCCAATGGATTAAGACTATTTGTTAATCAAGTCGGGACCATTTCTAAATATTGACCATGTTATTATGAACCTTCCAGCTTCTGCCTTGCAGTTTCTCAACCGTTGACTCTCATTGTGTTTTCTTCGTTACTACATTTTTCTACCAAAGATCTAGTAGCATTTTTTTTGTTCTACATGCCTTGGAATCTAAGGTAGAGCTTTTGTGATATAATTAAGGAAGCTGAACTTGCTTTGAAGCTCCATATAAAGAGGATCCGGTCTTCCACAAGGTCAGAGATGTTGCTCCAAACAAGGTCAGAGATGTTCCACATTGTCTTTATGAAAGAATTTTATAGAATATTGAAGTATATCATGTGTAGCTCCTGCGCTGGAGCTTTTTGGTAACGTTGCAGGCTAGGTTTTGCCTAAGTTTTAGACTGCCTGAAGCATGTTTGATGGGCGAAGACTAAAACTGACATTTTATGGAAGAGAGAAGAATCAAAACCATCTGTTGTAATCGCTAGAGGAATGAATGAAGTGAGTCTGTGTAAAAGAGTCTTTTATATCTTACAGAGATGTTAGCAGTTTTGAATCCATTCTCAGCAAGTGATGGAATGTTTTAAGATTCAGGTTTAGTTTTCATACACAATAATAACTTCACAATAATAACTTCACACTAATCAGTATTGTTTGGTAATTCCTTGGCGCATGAGCCCTACTGGCTACATAATAAAGTTGACAAAGAAAAAACTTGAATGTGCTTAAGATTGATTATTAACAAAAGAAAAATAATTACTTTTGGAAATGCTTGGATGCATATTCGTCAAGACAGCTTTTGTAACTTTTGTTTTGTAGTAAACAATAGTGGAGGTTTTGTTCTTTAGTTTTCTTTAGATAGTTAGATGTTAGGTTTCTCTAACCATATATGTAGCTACTATATAATTTGATTAGTGTACTATATGCAACTTTCTAGAACGTCTAGGATTATGGATACATTAACTTCATGTAATCCTACTCTTTATTTTTCCTACATGATGCATAAACTGTTCTTATATATTGTTAGGTGAATTATTATGTTTGTTTTGATATGTTACAGGCACTGGTTCACGATGTGTGATGAGATGGGGTTGCAGTGCTGAAACTTAATGGCAAGTCTATATGATCACAGTGTTTACTAAAGAAATTTAGATTCCATGGAATCGAAAAAAGATACATGAAAACAAAACCTTTTGAAACGTGGAAACGTAACTTTAGAAAAAAATTAAAAATAAAACACTAACGTCTATGAAGATTATCTATATATATAATCAACATGTGAACTCAATTGTTTCTATTGTTTGGTTAATCTAAGAGAAAATATTGAGTAAAAAGAATGTTGCTTATTGTTATCGTTGCGGAAGTGACCCTGCTTCTGTCGCCGGACACGCTCTCGTACTCTGTTTGTGGCTTAACCGGAGCGCTTCTATGGGTGGCCGGACACGCTCTCGTACTTTGTCTGCGGACCATTTAGAAGACTCCTAGCCAGAGTTGGAATCAGCCTGACCGGTACGGACGAGAACAATGCATTCCTTGTGAGGATAGAAACTCTCAAAGTCCCCGCCGACTCAAATGTCCTCGCCAACTCAAATGTCCCCGCCAGCTCAAATGTCTCCACGGAGGTTGAGTAAGCCTGACCGGTACCGTATGGTTTTGAGAAGATAGTATATTCGATGATACTTTGCATATTGTGAAACTTGATGATGGCTTTTGTTGATAAGATAGGTAGGAAGAAGACATTATGATTTGTCTTGATTTTTTGGAGAACCCGTGAGTTACAACTTGTAATAGATATGCCAAAAGACTTTTGTTGATCAGATAGGTAGGAAGAAGACATGATGATTTGCTAACAAATACCAAAATAATATTAAAATACATTTCAATAAGTAGTCATTCTCTATTAAGTATAAAAACAAAAACGAATAATCTTTTGTTTTGTCAACAAGTAATCAAAATCAAGAGTTTCTAAACTGGAAACACGTGTTTTCAAAATGAAAATTTCAGAAATCCGTTTCCGATGTGTTTTCAGGCATTTCAAAAAAAAAAAATCCAATTTAAAAAATTTTCAAAACAAGAAACAAACATTCAACAGATTTTCCATGCAATCTAGAAAGGTACAGTGTTTTCCTTCCAAATTATGTTTCTATTTGTTTAGATAAGATAAATTTTTCGATATTGCTCAAACTTAGTGCGTTTCGAGTTCTAAATACATGTGTAAATGTCTTTAAGATTAATTAGATTAATTGACTTTCTTCTTAGATCATGGATCTTGAAATGGGATTTTCATCCATGCTTTGGGAATAAATGATTGTATATAACTTTCTTTTTTTGTAGGTGTGTCTTGTTCTTTTCCAAATGCTTCAAAACTGATTATGTTGAGATGCAAAAATAAATCAATCTAGAAACCTTGTTGTGATTGCAATGGCGTTCGAAGAGTAGAATTAAGGATATATGCTATTTTATTAAGATTTGATTTTATCATTTGTTTTCCGTCTTTAGTTTTTTATTTATTCGCACATTCGACATCTTCAATATCGTTTTAGTTTAAACAATCCAAGCCAGTCCAGTCGGCCAAGCCAATCTATTGTCCTACACCATCCAATCGACCAAATTGACCCAACCGATTGAACCAACACAACCGACTGAACCAACCATAAAACCTAGAAAACCTCTCGAATCAAATGAGAACCAACTCAATCGGCTGAACCACTCATAAAACGCAAAGAACAATATGTATCAAATGTACAAAAATTCGTCGATGAAGGAGATTGACAAGAAGCTGAGACGCGTGTGCGGGCATAGCACGGTGAGCCGGTGGCTACTTTTGCGGCTTCCAAGTGGAGGAAGTCGACAGTGACTTTGAATAGGGTTTGGCATGACTCAACTCTTACAAATTTTGTCTATAAGCTACATTTTTCATTTCCTGTGGAAAGAGTGTCTCCTGAAGTGGGATTAATCTTAACTTTTGTTATTTGGTTTTTGATTTCGGCTTGCAACTCTTAAGAACAATGACTTCAACTGTACCCAACTCACAAGACGAGGAGGCTATGATGAAGCAGAGTTGGTTTATGTTTCTTGGTATCAGGATTACTGCTGGTTTGCTTCTGGGACAAGCCATGATTTTCAGATATAATATATCAGTGAACCTTTGAAGGAAACTTTAATGGTTTTCACATTTTTGTAGGTATTGGCTGAGCAAATATACCTGTCATGATTCATATAGAAAAGACTTTAGTACCTCAGACCTGTTAGTAACAGTAGATAATTAGTTTTTTCTTTTTGATACTTACGAGGAGTATCCTGACCTTCGTGGGTCCAGACTAGCCACATGGTAGACTTAAGCCTTTGGCTACCTTTTTGGATCAGGTCACGTGTTGTTCTCCTCGGGCCGAAGAACTCATGTGAAAACCTCGGTAGCCAGTGCGAATAGAACTCGGGGCCGTATTTGCAGCCGCAAGCCGTACACCACCAGACTAACTCGTCCTGGTTCAGTAGATAATTAGTTGGATAGAATCTTACTCAGCATTCTATGTTAAGCTGCATTGTTAGAGGTCCTACGAGGAGAGGGACAGAGCAGATATCTATAGGACTATATTATATTCTTGCATCCTTTATAACAAAAACATTGTTCGGTAATAAATATTATGATTTGTAAAACATGTGATATGTTTCTGTAACTGTAAGACCACTCTGTAAATGTTTTATCTGTTGGTAAGTTATTGGCAATGGAGAACCTCCTTCTGAACCTGGAAAATAGCAGATTGCTTAGTTGTTTTGTTTCTAAATTTAAACACACAGTTTATTTTTGGGTTTAGCAATATATGGTTGAGAATAAACCTCTGGTTGCAAAAAGAAAAACTATCCTGCGAAGTAGTTTTCAAGTTGATATATTGCTAAAATTTGGAAAAACAAGTTTTTGATAAATTTTCAGTCATAAGGAGAACAGATATTAAGGGCTCCAAAGCAAAGAGCCTTTCATAATATTTTGCAAACTTCTTCTTATTGAGTTCATTCAAAACAGAATCAATGCCAAAGAATAAGAAAACAGAATGGCAAGTGGGAGATCCTACAATAAGCGTAGTGGGCGAGCAATTCTGTAATCCATACCCAATGGATTTGATGGTTAAGAGGAAAGTTCAAAGTTTCTCAAAAGATAATTACCAAGTGTTTGATCCAAGTGGAAACCTCCTCCTACAAATTGATGGACAAGCTTGGGGGATTAACCGTAAAAGGGTTATGACTGATCCAGCTGGTTTCACTATCCTCACAATGCGCCAAAAGGTTACACAAACATTCAATCTTTAAGATCTCCATTGAAAAAACAGAACATAAGACTCTTTCTTGAGAT
This sequence comes from Raphanus sativus, assembly GCF_000801105.2. NCBI lineage: Eukaryota > Viridiplantae > Streptophyta > Magnoliopsida > Brassicales > Brassicaceae > Raphanus > Raphanus sativus. The sequence goes on along the minus strand of NC_079514.1, from coordinate 46,298,761 downwards.
TTCTTGAGATGGTGTATGTGTGAGTACAGGGAATGACGTTGAAGAACAAATGGGAAGTGCATGGAGGAGAGAGCAAAGAGAGAGAAGACTTGCTGTTCACGGTACATCAATCTATGGCAGTGTCATTGAAAACATCTGTGGATGTTTTCTTAGCAGAGAACAATAACGTCAAGAAGAGTACGACTTGTGATTTTCATGCTTCAGGTGGATACTCGAATATCTCATTCAAAGTTTTCAAATCGGATGCTCTCATCGCTGGGGTAGGGGTAAAAAAAGTTTAAGACACATCTCTTTATTAATATACCTTTGTCCTTTTTTTACAAATTGGTGAATCTTGTTGTTCTTGTGGGGATGCTTGCAGGTCACGCATAAGTTTACATGGGGAAGTTTCTGCAAAGGGAAATGTAATTTTAGGGTGAGAGTGAATCCAGAGGTGGATTATGCTTTTATCATTGCTTTGCTTGTTATGGTTGATGACAATGAGAATTGATGTTATATGTCATCTTACTGGATGTCTTCTCTCCTCAACATCTTATGTTTGGTTTCCTTTTCAATGTGCTATCGAAGCAAATATCCAAAGATTTAAGAAGTTCTGATAAATGAAGTAATGAGAAACAGAGCAAGTTGTGGTCTTTTGATTTCAAACAAACCAATTTTGACCAAACCTGAGGTAATTTGAGGAACAACGTAATTTGATGTTAAGCAAGTAAAAAAAGAATTACTTTGGATTTGTTCTTACGACAATACCTTCTCTATATTTCCAAACTCAATAGCAAAAATCACAACATATAAAGGTCAAAAACACTCGTCAGTCCAGAACACCAAATTGAAATTGTGGAGAACAATCCTAGTGCACTTGACACACATATATTATGATATGACCAGAGCAATATATTGATCAACAACAGTGATTACAGTATACAAACTTATGGTTAAACTCAAAGGTTGGTGAAGGGGTGAAGTGTGAAGAAGATAACTGAGCTCAAGGTTGTTCAAGATATTTCTGTATGTTTTCAGGTTTATCTTCTCGTTAGTCTTGCTCATGCATAAAATATAATGATAATGAAATAGCTTTTAAGAAGCAATGGCTGTGGGCGTGAGCATGTCGTAGACTCATCAGAGACTTGTTGATAAGACTATGTCATTGTAACTATACTTGCACATCGTTTCACCATACCTACTTGAAAGCTTTAGCCGGTTATATGTTGGTTTGTGCTCTGAAATTAAGCCGAACACTTTAGTCTAATACAAAAATAGGGATAATAAACGGAAACTACTTGTAGTTTTATTAAACTTCAACCAGATATTAAATTAAAAAACATAATCTATGTACTAGAACTAGTTTATATTAGCTAGAAAATTGAAATTATAAGCGTAGACAATGGACTGAAAGAAAAAAATCAAGTAAACTCCATAGGATGGGTCATGGTTTTGAGAAGCAAAGTCGACGGCTAAATAACCATTAGCAAAGCCAAGAAAAAGGAGTAGAATAGCATGTCCAATGTCCATCGTGCAAGAGAGATGATAGATTGAGATTCCTCCGGCAAGCAATGAAAACGTCGAGATGAGAACATCCATGGTAGGATAGTTAAAAGGAACATAAAACATGAATGACAATATGATCAAGGATGTCACAAATCTGATACATTTTAGAACCGGGGAATTGGGGCTGGGACGTTCGACAAAGAACAAACACCTGAGTAGCATAACTGCAAAGAAGGCCGTGATGCCGAACCTGATGGGATAAAACAAGACTTGTTTCCCATATATCAACAAGCCAAAGCAGGAGAAGATTGTCAATGCATACCAAATCCCACGTGTGAATACACGAAAACCCATCAATCTCTCCTTCTCCAAAGTCTCCCACATAGCCGTCGTAACACAAAGGGGTTCGGTGCTTTCATCTTGTGTTTCTGTTGTCAAAGGCATTTTTGTTGGTAAAGACATTTTTTTGTTTTGTTGAGATAAGTGTTTTCAATACTCAGATGAGCTAGGTTCTAATATATAAGACCTAGGGATAGATACCGAATCTAATATATATGAGTTTTAAATATAATATAGCTCCTGAAATCTATCTAAGAGTGATTCGTTAAGAATCGAATCCCTTAATTAAGTGTGCTCGGTTAAGGATAGACAGAGATATATCAATATATAAAATAAATACTAAAGAATGGGAAAATAAGTGTATCGAATATAAAGAGAAAGAAGAAGACTTGCTTGTCACGGTACACCAATCTTTAGCATTGTCACTGAAAACATCTTCTCGGCAGAGAACAATAACGTCAAGAAGAGCAATACTTGAGAATTGATGTTAAGAGTGTCATCTTACTTACTCGATGTCTCGCCTCATTAACATCTTATGTTTGGTTTCTTTCACAAGTTCTTGGTGTGTATTAGTGTATAGGTATTTTTTTAATGTAAAGATATTATTTGTAGAGTGCTTTTGAAGCAAATCTCCAAAGATTTGAGAAGTTCTCACAGATAAAGTAATGAGAGAGACAGCAAATGTAGTCTTTTGATATCAAACAAACCAATTTTATCAAACCTCACAGGCAACCTTAGAAGCTGATAACCTCACACAATAAAACCAAACATGAATGAAGAAGTAACACTAACACTAGTGATGATACGAACCAGCAGTAATTAATAAGGGAAAGCTTGGGTTAGATAGAGAGAGATATGCTTAGGTAAGATCATCTTCCTCAAGCTCCTTTGCCTTCAGCTTCTCTTTCACCCTCAACAACATAGTCGTCTTCCATGAATCCTGCCAACAATACAAATTCAATGACAAAAATCAAACAAAAGAAAATATCACTCAAATTTTTTTACTGAGGTTTATAGGTCCATACCAGAGGAGTCATGCTATCAAACTCCTTGACAACATCTGTGAACTTTGCTATGTCTTCTTCATCGATTGCAGAAGCAAGGTCCTACCCATGGGAATTAAAAACACTTAATATTAGCATGCTTTATGTAAGCTATACTCCCATGATCACTACAAAACTCAGTTTTAAGCCTTACAGATAAGAATTTGCATTCTCTTGTTCCTGTAAAAGTTGGATCAAGATCCTGCAGAAACGAGTAGGAGTTGAAAATCATTGTCATAGTTCCTCCAAAGACCACACAGTATGCTGGTGTTTTCAGAGGGAAGAAGAAGAAGAAGAACCTGATATTTCTCCAGCGCATTGGTGATGGAAACAACATCAGCTTTGCAAAGGTGGCACATGCCAGCATTGAGAAGATGGCCTTTAACTCCATACTTAAGCAAGTTATTGTTGAGTGATTGGCATGCTATCTCTTCATAAATCTTGATTGCCTTGTCATATCTGTCAAAGATACACCAACCAAGCCCTTAGCTGTTCGATCCATCCCCAGCCAAAGTAAATAAAAAGCTAGCAACGCTGTCCGTGCATAGTGAAACATCATGAATACACACAATGCCAATTCTATGGGTTCAGAAAATCTTACTGCTCCAACTGTGCAGCATATTGTGCCACCTTGAGATTGCACTGGTTTGCAGAGGTGGTCACTTCTTCGTTTTGAAAGAACTCAGCTGCCTTTTCAAAGTAAAAAATAGCCTGGTCGATCTTCTGGTCAGCTTCATAATACTCAGCAATTTCCTGTCAGAAGATCAAAACCATAAATCTACCCTATTACTAAAACTATCTGACTCAATGTTCAGTAAAGGTGTGATACTCTATTCATGCTCAAAAGAGGTACCTTGTAGTATCTGGCAGCCATGTTGAGCCTTCCTATCTCGCAGAATATATCCACTGCTCGCTCTAGACAAGATGCAGCTTCTGCATACAAGATCAAGGCTATATCAGGACACAACACAAATAAAAAGTTGATAACCACTCCAAGAGTAGCCTTTGGTTATATAGTGACCACCTCTACAATACTACCATTAGTGTCAACTTTCTTGTAGCATTTAGCAGCTTCGGCGTAAGCGTTAGCAGCATCATGTTTGCTATCGGACTGCAAACACACACAGCAATGTTTAATAACAGTTCAATACAGAATCATGTTTGTAGGCAAAAAAAGAAGTAACCTTTAAGTGACAATCAGCAAGTTTAAGATAAGCCTTTCCAGCTAGATCCCCTGAAACAATCCATAACACTGAACACATTAACATCCATAAAACCTAATCAAATGGAACGCAATTAATTATCTCTTAAAGAAAGATCCAGTCATATCGAATTTATGAGAAAACCAGAAAGAAAAAAACGAAAACTTTACATGATTTGGCGAGCTTATAAGAATTAGCAGATTTCTCGAGGAGATCAGCAGCATCCTCGTACTTGGATCCGAAGATTCCCCATCCGTTGAGCTTCTTCTCAGCCTTCTTCTCGAATTCCTCCGCTCTCACCAGATGATCCCCCATTACTATCTATCCCTTTCCACAGGATTTTTGCTTCGACGGGTTTTCTTTCGCTGCAAACCAATCGATCGTGGGAGCGAAGGAAAGAATTTTCCAACAGATATAGAGGTGGGCCGGATAGTTATTTCAAGTATGGGCTTTATTTTCTGAAAGCCCATATTAGTTTACGCGTTATTTCATTTTGGCTTACGAAAAAAAATAATAGAAAGGAAACTAATTCAATTTTAAGCCGACTAATTCAAACGCAGCGGTTGTGATTGCGGGTACATGAGTTTCCAGATGAGAGTGACTTTAGTTTTAAACGGTATTAAACGTTTTTGTATAACTGACATAACGTTTGAAAATTATTGCATTTTACAGAATATTTGTGACTGATTGATTATGAAATATTGCAACGATTTAAAAATAAATTATTAATATTAACATATTATAACATTATAAAAATATAAAAACATACTATTTTGATAAAATATAATTTTTAATACAATATGATTAATAATAATATTATGCTTATTTTTAGTTAGTTGAAAGTTATAATTTTAATAATTTTTTGACGATGTATATTAAAACTTTTAGAAGAATATTTTTTTCATTTTATATAGTGTATATCTCTATCTATGTATATTAATGTTTAATAATTCTAATGAATAGTTAATTTAAAGTTCTTATAAAAAAATTACAATATTGTTTGTGAATTTAAACTAATATATAAAATGTGTACATATTTTTATTTATAATATTTCCATTTTAAACTTTTAGTTTTAATATATTTTTCCACATACATAATTTATTAATATATTTTTTTAAAATAATTTTTATTAATTTATCCACCTACAACTGCAAATGCTAATTGTAACCATCTTTTGATTTTAAGAGATTCATAGCGGTTTGAAGCGATTTGTAGCAGTTTATATGATTGTTTCAAAACGCTGTCAACCGATACCAACAGCAAAAGATGCGTTTGCGGGTGATAGCAGGAAAACCAGTCATGCCATTACAAATAATATATTACTAGGTGTTTTCCAACACACACGGATATAAATATTTATAAAGTAGACACATTATAATAATTTATTAATATTTCTTTAACCTTTAATTATTCTGTTATGTATATTGTAATCAATATATATTTCTTTTCTGATGCAACTATAATATTTTTGTTAAACAGATTCTTTTTTTTATTAATTTTGTTATTTTCACGTGATTTGATTCTTGTCTTAGATTTGAAAATATATTTTAGTGAAATTATGTATAATTTAATTTACGTTTTTTTGAGAGTCAAATAATAAAAGTATACAAAGTACTATCGATTCAAAGTTACATAAATAAATATAACAATGATAGTCTTTTGAAACCTTATGCATATATATAAGTTATACAAAATACTTAAATGTAATTGTTGGTTAATATATTTATAATATTATTTGAGAATTCCATATTTATTTAGTAATAGGTTGATTCGTTCTATAATTTATATGTACAGAAATATTACTATAACAATATGTTATTTTTATTTAATGTTTGATTTTGTATAAAAATTGGATTGTTCTAGTCATTCATTTTAAGGGTATTTTGTGTTACATATATTCTACCAAATTAAAGTATAATTGTTTCTAATCTAATTCAGCCAAATTGAATTAATCGTATTCATCATATTAGTTTGGTTCTTCATCTTAGATATGTAACTATATTTTGATATTTTAGTAATTTGATATATGTTAAATTTGAAAATTAAATTATAAAATTAGAGTGATGATAGGTACGGAGTTGCATAAAAACACAACCGATAACTTTTAAAAGGAAAAATATTTCTTTACTTTAATATCAAGATTATTTTTTAAACTTTTCTTTTTATGAAATCACATTATAAAAAATATGTTTGTTTTAAATTTTTATAAATATTTTCTTTATCATATATGTTATTTGAAAAAAAGGAACTTAAATAAAAAAATTAAAGGAAATGTTATAATATAACATAATAAACAATAAATTGATTCCAGCACCGAATAAAATATAACATATTAGATAGTACATTATATATTAGTAAACATGGCAATAAGAGAGAGCCAAAATCGAAGGAAAGACAATTTTTTCCATTTTATAATATAGTATAGAAATACACTTTTTGTTCATCTTCTGCCTCTCTTCGAACCAAAATCAGAACTTATAGGTTTTCACATCTCGTCTTCAGTTAATGATAAATCTCGGATTGTGAAGATGTATGCACAAAGCCGTAACGTCGTCGGCCAGGGTGATTCTCCTCGCCGCCTTGGCTATAATTGCAGCGGCGCACTGGCGGTTTCAAAAGCAGAGAAGGTTGGGATTTTGGGAGAAACTTTTCGATCACAAAATATTCTCAGAACTCAGACGGTGTTGACAATGTCGATCTAATCTGTGAATGAAATCATGGCCATCATAGAAAAGTAACAAGAAGAGTTATAAAGGAGGAAGATGTGGATACTGAAGTACCACGAATTAGTCGACATGTAATAATTATTAGCTTTTTCTATCAATAGGTTTCACCGGTTCTGTGAAAGGATAAAATGGCATTAGGGAAATTGAACGTCTAGATAATTAGTGTTTTTTTTCACCATTGTACAGTCCAATTTTCCTATTTTTTAAATAACAAAAAAAGAAAGATAAATTAGTTTTGTAAACACAAATAGAGAGAGATAATAAACAAAAAGAGGAGAGAAGATGTAAATTTGGTTAGTTTGTGAATTGTTTTTTTTTTTCGTTTGGTTAGTGAATGCAATTTCCAATTAAAAAATATAAATATTATCCTGTTTTGAAACCCTAAAGCTAATACTATATTTTTAACGGCTCCTTAAAATTAATAGATTTGTAGGTTTCAAACTCAAGAAAGATGATTAAACTGAAAATAAAACTATATATATACTTTTTTTTAAATACCTTATACCAGATTCATGTAATTCAGATTTCCGACTGTTTGTTGTCTTGATTCACAACAAATTTAAAGTATATCAACGAGACATTTTTCAGTGACTTGAATTTTGGAAAATTGGCCTCAGTAGCTATGAAATCAAATATAATTAGGTATTTAACCAAAAAAGAACATCCTCTATTATTATTATAATATATACTATATTATCCTTACTTACCAATATCTTCTTCAGTTATCTACCATCGTCAATATTTCTTCCAAATCCACTACCACTTTCTATAGAAAAAACAATTTTAATCATTTGGATCTATTTCTCATCGTAGCTATTATCATCATCATTTCTTTTAGTTATTTAACCAAATCTGTAATTTTTCGATTTCATGTTTTTGCCATTACATCTTTCAAAACAACCACCATCTCTTTGATACCAGTCTCCACTTCTTTCCCGGTAACCACTACCACTTGTATGTACTGTAAGTTTCCGATTGTACTATATTATTTGAACAATATTTACTATGTTATTTCGTTGTTACTATTCTATTTGAATCTGCATATTTTGATATTTAGGTTAGAGTTTATATTTCTTTTTAGAGTTTAGTGATTAGTGTTTTGGGTGTATTTTATGGTAGATTTGAGTTGACGTTGGAATAAGCATTATTTCTTTTCTTCCAATCATAAATATTTAAAAATTTAAACAATATGTACTATGCTATTTTGTTTGTTATTATTCTATTTTGATAATGCTTAATATTATGTACTATGTGCATATTTTATATTTTATATTTGAGTTAGAGTTTATATTTCTTTTTAAAGTTTAGTGATTAATGTTTTGGGTTTAGTTTTTGGAAGATTTAGGTTGACATTGGGTTCAATTTTATTAATTTTGGATATATATAGTATATTTATATATTTAAATTATTTTATAATTTAATGAACATAAACTATACTATTTAGTATGTTATATTCTATTTATATATTATCACCATAATCAACGTGGCTGCCATAACCACCACTACTCTAATAACATTTTTATTTCTTTTATTGTTTAAATGATAGATGCTTTTTGTACGTTATCACCGGAAACTGGCTTAGAGAAAAGAGAGAACCAGAAAGAAAAGAACAAAATGCTATGAGATCTAATAATGTCAAATCATATGCTATATTCTTAATTTTGTCTCCAAAATTGGCTATCTCGCCAATAAACCTTTGAATTTTCAGTTTCATTATGATCTCTCCATGAAGGATTCATGATATCTTAGTGCATCTCCTTTTTACTCTAATGGTGTAACTTCAAAATAGAGTTAGATTTTATTCCAATATATTACTCTATCTTTTACTCCAAGAAGGAATATTCACAAATAATTCTCTTTTTAATTGAGTTAATAATTATTAATAGTACCCCCAACTTATAAAATTTAACAGTTGACCAAACTATTTATGTTTACAAAAACTCCATAAAATTATATTTTATTTGAATCAAATTTTTATTATTAACAATACAATTAGAGCTTTTATTCCAATTGGTGCAATTTTTTATTATGTGAAATTTTCTTAATTCAAAAATAAAATTACGCATTGAAAGAACATAGAGAAAAAACAAAGTTCTGTTTTGTAATTTGAATTGCATACTAAATCAAAATGTATGTGCATATATCTAGCTCAACAAGTACAATTTACCAATCGGAATTTTTCCCCACAAGATGAAAAACTCATCTATTCCATTTGAACAGTACTTCAACAATCTTGGTAATTCCAAAATAAATTTACCGAATTATTAAATTACTTTTTTATATTATGTAATTATATTTATTTTGCATGATTTATGCTTAGTTTTGATTATTGGTAGTTTATGCATCTTTTATGTAAAACTATTAAATAATCTTTTGTAGAATATTATGTTTTTTTTCATGTTATTACATTATTTTAAATCTTATTTAAGTATAAAATAAAAACATTCAAAATTAAAAGGAAAATTTTATAAATGAAAAAATATCAACTCCAAAATAGAGTAATGAGTAAAATTACTCCATAAATAGAGTAATCATAATCATTACTCCATTTTGGAGTTGAATATCAAATAGAATTGAAAAAGATTTTAATTTACTTTAGAATAGAGTTTAGAGTAAAAAATGTGGTTGGGTCGAAAATACCTTCAGAAATCGCAAACAATGTAATATACCCTAATACTTTTCAAAAGCTAATCGGGTATTTTCTTCATTTCTATAAGATGTATATATGTGCCATGTCAAAACAAATAACAGAAAAACAAAATTATTTCAAAAGGAAACAAAGAGTGATGTTTGATATAGCATAAAGCCGCCCCGTGACCTAATTCTCTAAGATAATTTTTGTCACTTAGAAGGAGAAAGTGGGACAGATCGAATGGGTATTGTTTTTGTTTTTGTACACTGCTGTTAAGATATGTCTTTGATGTTTTTTAAAGGCTTTCATTATTGTTTATTTTATATGCTCTGTCAACTAATTCGGCGAGTTCCGGTAAAAAAATACATTTAATACAACATACTGGATTTTTTTGTTCAAAAGATCATGATACTGTCTATTCGAGTTTGAAATATTTTTCAACTAATGTTAGACATAACTGGATCACTTGTCAACAGACTATTAGATTAAAAATCAAATTCAAACTTTCGACATTACTGTGATTTTGTTTCAATCGAGGCTTTAACCTTTGGAAAATATTTATTATAATCGTACGTCTTGCCCACCACTTTATCACAGCTATGTGGAGTATATGTTTGTTTAGTTTTGTCATTTCGATTCTTTCTGAAGTTTTTCAATACGTCCCATGAAAATTCACATCTTGGAGGTCTATAACAAATGAGTTGTCTACACCCATATGTCGAGAGAGAGAGAGAGAGAGAGAGAGAGAGAGAGAGAGAGAGAGAGAGAGAGAGAGAGAGAGAGAGAGAGAGAGAGAGAGAGAGAGAGAGAGAGAGAGAGAGAGAGAGAGAGAGAGAGAGAGAGAGAGAGAGAGAGAGAGAGAGACTGACAATAATTTTTTTTTGAACACAAGGGAACTGACAATTATATATTATATATCTATCTTATTAAAACAGAAACATTACAACTTCTTCTAGGTGGATTTTAAAGTTGGACCTTATGTAATTAATGCTATATTAATCTACTTATTATTATACATGTCTTTTTTATAAATAATACTATTACCATAGTTTTTTACTTCTTACCTTATTATTATATCCACTACGCATGTTTCCTTATATTGCATATATTTAACTATAAGCTAGATACATACACTAGCATATTATACTATAAGATAGATTATTAATAATATATCTACTAACATATAATACTATACGACAGATTACTAATAATACAATATATTATATGTATTCATTAACTTGCATCTATCAATATTAGCAATACTATGAAGACAACTAACTCTATACTTTGAACCTATAAACCATGATATACTAATTTATAACAAAAATGATATTACTGTTACAAATTAGTTTTTATAAAAATTATTTATAGCAGCAATTTGTTATATAAGATAAATTTAATCAAGACCCAAATATTTTTTTTCCTGTTCAGAAAAAAAGAAACCTACGAATATATACCATTAAGTTAGCCAAAAATCTTTCGAATAAATATTAAATCTCACCAACCCAAAAAATAAATTAAAAATATAACAAAAGATATTATGTTTGAAATTTAGCTCACTGGATCGGGTATAAATTTGTTCATTTCAGGTATGAGTTCTTCGAGTTCTCAATATTTGGATCTAAGTAGGTATTTGATTTCTGTTTGTCCGGGTCGATTTTTTTTTGGTCCGGATCATTCTAACCTTTTTATATTATAAATCTTAAATAATATACAACATGTATATAAAATATGTGAATCAAAAGATAAATCCGCGCAGACGCGCGGATCATGATCTAGTGTGGATTAAAGCCGTAAATCATACGAGGAATGTCGTATTATAATTCCTAACTGCAATATTTTTAGTAAAACAATGTCAAACAAATTGTGTTGAATAACATAGTCGAGGTCATTTATAGTCGAAGTGGGACAACGAAACTTAACATCGTCAATAATCGTGGAATATAAGACGGACCATGTTCCCGGGAGCCGTCTAATGATCTCTTCTCACGTGGACGTGGTGTTGCCGTGTTAGACTAGTAGCCGCCTATGCAAAATATTGCCTAGGCAAAAATATTGATTTTTCAGTTTTTGCGAAAATCAAAATATTATAAATATCGGCATTTAGGTGTCATGAAATGATATTTGATTCGAAGAAGGGATACAATACATACTATGAGGAGCAGACAAAATAAAATATAGCTGTCACAAACACGAGACCATCTTACATTTTGTTATTTTGTTTTAATATACAGATGCAAATATACAGGGGAAAAAGAAGAAATGAATATATTATATTCAATATATTCATATACTATATAATTGTATATTAATCAACTAAAAAGAAGGAAAATAGTATATATTAGAGCATCATCAGTGTGAAATATACATACACATAATATGAATAATTTAATTTTCATTTAGTTAAATAGTTAAATTTTAAATTAAAAATAACTGAACATGAATTGTTGTAAGATATTTTGATAAAATCATTTCTATTCTTTTTATTTATTTTTTATTTTATAATATTGTAATATTAAGATGTTCATTAAGATACTACTAGCTCCTTACATTGGTAGTTTTGATAAATTATAACACTCGTTTCTAAGCTAACTTTTTTTTTTGGTAAAATGTTAAATGAATTCAAGTCAACTTTGTTGTTTGTAGAAGATAATGGGAACTTGACTCCATCTGAATTCAAGTTTATAGATTGGCGAACCAGTATCATATCTTTTTTTTTGTAAAAAGGCTTCAGTATCAGATCTTTTGATCTAAGTATACCATATGTCTTCTAAGCACTCGTTGCAGCCTATACACACACTTTGGCTATAATTCTGATCAAAGGCTCACGTCCCTTTCTCTCTACTATACACAGGGCAACGAAACATTTATTTCTCAGATTTAAAGATCAAACGGATTTGTTTTTCAAAAAAATTTACATTGTCAAGTTGTGCTTGTGCATGTGGATATGAATGTATTTCCCGGAGTGAAAATCACGTGAGTGTCATTTCTTTGGCAATTCCGAGCAATTAAAATCATATATTATCTATCGTTTTTAATTAAAATTAATTAAAGAGGAGAAAGCAGACTGTAAAAGTAGAAAATAGTAGGATATCTATGAGGCTATACGTGAGAAGAAAGGCTTGTCTATTCTGCAGTGTTATTTTGTGATGATGATTAACCAGCACACATGTGAATTGATGGGTATACTCTTATATGTCGTGGAATAAATAGACAATTCCACAGTTTCTACTCATCACATTTCTCATGACATATATATATGCGCTCAGATGCATACGCATATTCCTCCAATACTATTTTGAATGTTTTTTTAAATGGCAGTGGAGAAATCAAGAAAACTTTGTGTACGTATATCCTTTGATCATTAAATTGATTTGTGCTTGCATCTAATCAGTGTGACCAAAGGTTTATTACGTTGTGAATGTGTGTATATATGGTCTTGGTAGTATTTTACAATAAAAGATGGAAAAGGTAGTTTTTTTTTTTTTTTTTTTTTTTTTTTTTTTTTTTTTTTGCAATTATAAGTACCTTTTATATAGTGAAAGTTTCCCTTTTAAGGGATCTGTTACAAACAGCAGCTAGGAAAGTGCACAGAAGACACAAACGAAAGAAGACATTATAATGATGATTATGGCTGGAAATATTGAAACCAAACGGAAAGGTAAGATCGTTGGTTAGCTTGGACTTGTGCTGCATGCTGATTTAGAGAAATGCTCCGATCCATTCCACAAAGTTTTGCTCTCATGACCACCTGAACTTCTTTAATCAAAAGGTGAACCGGTCTACTTGATGAATTGTGCAATCTCTTGTTCCTCTCATGCCACAAAGTATAGCTTACTGCATGGAGCAAAAGCTTACATATTAACTTAACTTTCTTGTTTGGAGAAGATCGCAGGACCCAGTTGAGAGAACCATCAAAAGAGAGAGGTGGTATTAACCCTTGGTAAGCAAAGAAAGATGTCCACACTTCCTTGGAGACGGAGCATTGAAAGAACAGATGTGAATGGGATTCATCTGAATTTCCACACAGTAAACAAACACTTGGAACAGTCATTCCCCACCCCAGTAGCCTGTCCCTTGTGGGGAGTCTATTGAGAGTTACAATCCATGCCAAGAAAGCATGTTTTGGAATATTTGAGCTGAACCAGACCGATTTGAACCATGAAACCTGAGCAGGGCCTGGATAAAGAGATTTCCAAGTCTTTGTCCATGAGAATACTCCAGGGACCGAGTCAGATGAATGACGCCACTGGAAGAAGTCTTGTACAGATGGATCCATAGTGGAAGAAACTTCAGCTAAGGTCGCTCGAAGAAACTGATTTAAAGGATGCCTCCCTCTTGGAATACGCCAGCCAGCAGACGACGCTGCCTCAGAAACCGTGGCTGAGTAGCTAATACCTGAGACCATAGGTCCAAGGTCTCCACATATCTCAAACAGAGGTCCCAGACCTGTCCAGTTGTCATGCCAGAAGAGTGCTCTGGTTCCTGACCCTACATTACATACCAAGAAAGCACGCGCAACAGATCGGAGCTTCATAAGACTTCTCCATATCCAAGAACCAGTGTTCTGAAAATCCGTGTCCCAAAACATTCTAGATCCAATCAAATGCTCTCGTGCCCAAGCAACCCACAAAGACCCATTTGCTGCAAAGAGAAGCCAGATTAACTTTAAGCCATATACTTGATTAGAGTCAGCCATTCTTCTCAAGCCTAATCCTCCTGATTCCTTGGTTGTACAAACCGAGACCCATGACACTTTTGCACCACGTGCTGAGTCTGGTGTACCATTCCAAAGGAAAGCATTACACATTTTTTCGAGAGAATCAGTGCAAGCTTTTGGTAGAGGAAATACTGCTGCCCAGAAATTAAAAATTCCATACAAGACAGACTGAAGAAGCTGAAGTCGCCCTGCGAATGATAGCCTCTTGACTGCCCAGGAGTTAATCCGAGATCTGAATTTGTCCAAAAGAGGTTGATAATCTGGAGCTTTCAGCTTGCCAGGCATGAGAGGAAGCCCGAGATATCTTGCCGGCAGAGATCCCTGAGTTAGACCAAATCTTCCTGCAAGCGACCGAGTAAAAACCAAGTTCCCTCCATCAACAAATAAACAAGACTTTGACAGACTTAATCCCAGACCAGACACATGATGAAAATCAGTGAGAGTTTGCAAAATAGCTGCTAAAGAGCTCTCTGAACCATCAAAGAATATGAGCATGTCGTCTGCGAAACTCAGGTGCGTGATAAGAGGAGAAGAACACTTCGGATGGGGGGAAAACCGGTTTGCCAAAGCGGCCTGATCCAGCTTCTTCGACAAAATATCCATGACTAGAACGAATAGAGAAGAAGATAGGGAGTCCCCCTGCCTCAAGCCCTTCTTTCCTGGAAAGAAACCCACTAGCTCCCCATTCAAACAAACCGAGTAGTAAGGCGTCATATAGCAAATCCGAATCCACTCAATAAAAACATCCGGTAAATCAAGCGCCTTGAGAATGTTGAGAAGAAACCTCCAATCCACATTATCATAGGCCTTGGTGATATCTATTTGTAAGCATCCCCTCGAAATCTGTCCAGGTTTGTTGAAACCGTCTACCAACTCTGCTGCCAGCAGAATATTTTCAGATAGCTGTCGGCCTTTTACAAACCCCACCTGATTCCTTTGGACTGCCAGAGGAGTTATGCACTTGAGTCTTTCACTGAGTATTTTTGATATCACCTTGTACACCGTGTTGCATAACGAGATTGGTCTGAAATCTGATAACCTTGCAACTCCTGGAAATTTCGGAACGAGGGCTATGACCGTTGCATTCAGCTGACGAGGCATTGAAGGATTTCTGAAAAAGTCTTGGACTGCTGATATCAAATCAGACCCAACCACACTCCACGATGAACAGAAAAACTCCGAAGTAAAACCATCTGGCCCAGGTGCCTTGTTTCTAGGCAAAGCAAAGACAATAGCTTTAATTTCCTCCGCTGATGGAATTGAACAGAGAGAGGATGACATGGAAGCTTCACATCTAAAAGGGTGCAACTGTTGAATTTCATAGACAGAGAGGGGAACCACATCTTGATTTTCAGAGCCCAGAAGATCGGAGAAGTAGTCAACGGCCATCTCCTTTACCGCGGCCGGGTCATAGATTCGAGTATCAACTCCTTCCAACAGGTAAATAATTTTATTTCTTTGAAGATGCGCCTTAACATACTTGAAAAAGACCCCCGTGTTTGAGTCACCCACAGTTAACCAGCGCACCCTCGACTTTTGATGTAGAAAAGACTCCTCAGCAGCAGCAAAGAAGATCCAAGAAGCACGAGCCGATTGTTCATCATCAAATAGTTGGGGTGTTGGAGCTATAAGAACCTGTCTCTGAATACTCTCCAGGTTTGTGAAAGCCTCCTTTGCTCTCTTCTGAATGTCGCTGAAGTGATTTCTGTTCAGGGTCTTGCAACAGGCTTTTGCCGATCTTAACCTTTGGTAAAGTGAAGATATCGGTTCAGATGGTATGATGGGCTGTCTCCAAGCTTCTTCAATCAAGGTGAGATAGTCTGGATGAGCAGAGAACATGTTGTAGTAAAGAAACCTTGTTTTCCTGACCCCCGTCTCAGTTCCCAAAGATATCAAGCAAGGAGAGTGATCAGAAGATCCCGGTGCATCGAAATAAGCATTAGACTCCGGGAATCTTTCACACCATGCTTCATTTATAAGCGCTCTATCCAGTTTCCTGGCCTTGGGATTAGTGGGGCTTTTGTTTGTCCAGGTGAAGTAACAGCCTCTAAAAGTTAAGTCAAAAACTCCGCTCTCAGCCAGACATTCACTGAAGTCTTCCATGCCCTGAATGCAAAGTATTGGTTGAGATAAAGAGTATACTTCTGAGACCGAGAGAACCTGATTAAAATCCCCGAGGATGATCCAGGGAGACTGACTAAGCCTGGTTGAATTCGCTAGATCTTTGATTTTTGCCCATAGAGAAACCCTTTGCTCATATCTGTTCCTAGCATAGACGAAAGCCACTGAAAATTCTTGTCCTGAAACCGGGTTAAAGATTCCACATAATATCATCTGCGGGGACTTGTAATACACAATAACTGAGATAGCCGGGTCCCAAACCACCACAATCCTTCCATTCGTTGCATCTTCCGAATAATTAGCTTCATATCTCCAGCCAGGAGTAATAGTACTCAAAAGTCCACCTAAATTTTCTTCTTGCACATGTGTCTCAAGTAAAGCACCTACTAATGGCTTATTAAGCCTTATCCAATCTGAGACAGACGATTTCCGAGTTTCGCCGTTTAGGCCTCTAATATTCCAAAAAAAGCTCTTCATTTATGAAGGCTCAAAAGGGGTTAGTGCTGGGCACTAGGCTTCACCAGATTGGACAGAGCACTGGGGCGCTTGTCCAACTGAAGCGGGCGGTAAAGCAGACTCTGAATCCGGGACTTCACTTTCCAAGTCTCCAGAAGATGAAGAAGTCATTAGATATATTTTCTGTCTAAGTTTTCTTCTCTGATGCTTCTTGGATCCAGAAGGTAATCCCTCAGGAGGTTTCGATTCCATCGCCGTTAGACGACTTCGGAGGATGGATTGAGCCTTCTGTATTATCTCTTCTTCTGCTGCAAAATCATCGCTGGAGAGAGGAATTGGATTTGGAGCCTTTAAGGAACCACAGCCTGATGTCGAGGATTTTGGTGGGAGTTTGGATCTATAAGCAACTTCAGTCCAATCATTAGAAGATGATACATCATTGTTCTCCTTAGCAGGTGGATCTGGAGTCAAAGAAGCCAGGTTAACTGAGCGAGACAACTCCCCGGGAGTCGAGGAAGAACTAACAGCCACAGGATCTTGATGAGGGATGATGGAAGGAGACTCAGAGAGAGGATACAGAGGAGCTACCGTGCTCCCAACCAAAGGAGCTAAACCGCTTCCATCCTCAAGAACTACCCCGCTTCCGGCCAAAGGAGCTAGCCCATTTCCAGCCAAAGGTGGCCTGCTTTCCTCGGGAGGAGCCAGAGGTGAGAAAACTGTTGCAGGGGGGATTGCAGGTCCTGGACAGCGCATACGCAGATGACCGAATTCTCCACAAACCACACATTTAGGAGGCATCTTTAGGAACTCAACTGAAATCAGAACTGAATTTCCAAGTTTGTCAGTTATACGAGCCACACTAGGCCTCTTTTTCTCTAGTTCCACCACAACTCTGAGCTTAATGATTCCATTTGAGTATGGCTTGATATCAGAGAATTCTGAGTGCACTGGAAAACCAACTGCCGAAGCTATGGTACTGAAACCCTGTATCGACCATAACTCTTGTGGAACCTTCTTGAATAAAACCCATACCGGAGCGTACAACAGCTTCGTAGTAGACATTTTGAGAGTTGGAGTCCAAAGAGTCACAGTAAAGGAGCAGTTCCCTGAATGCCACAATCCCGCTTCGAGGACCCACTGACGAATCATCGGACAGGGTATGTAGATGAGATAGATGTTTTTTGAATGATGCTTAACCGAAATTTTCCCTTCCTTTCCCCATATAGGGTTTAGGTCAGCGAGAATCTTTGATGTTGATGGAGCTGTTCCGTGGAAAAAAGCGACTAGATGATCTTTCCACATTGTCGAAGACTTCAGCACAATCGAATCAGGAGCTTGAACGGATGGGATTCCGTCCGCTTCCATTGAAGGTGAGGCTACTTTTGAAAGAGGCTGGTAGGGAGATTTGACTTTTTGTACCCACGATTGAAGTTTCGCCGGCGCCGGAGTGAAAGTCTTCTTCGTCAGAGTCGGATTAGGTGAAGAACCAGAAGGAATTGGTGGAGCCTGAGGTAGAACCTGGCCAGAACCCAACTCAGGTAAGAAAGCCACGGATCTGATGAGCGAAGATGAATTTGACTCCGAGGATCCCAGTAAGAAGAACAGATCTGGCGGGACAGACGGCGGCGGAAGAACCGGGTTTGAAGAGAGTGAGGAAGCCATGACAGAGAGAGAAGGGGGATGAGGTTTTATGACGAAGAGCGTGAGGCGGCTCCGCCAGGAGAAGATCTGCGACGACTCTCTCCCTTTTTTTGTTTACCGACTTTATGAACTTGAGAAAAGGTAGTTGTTTACAAAAAAAAAAGATGGAAAAAATAGTAGGTTCGTGATCATCGGTGTGTATGTTTTATGTATGCATGCATATATACATATTTATTATATTTAAGTATATATATTATACACCAATTAGATGGTGGATAGTGAGGAGTGATGCATGAGGGAACTATAATAAAGATCCCCGTGAGGTGTGTTTGGAGGCATTCCAAAATGACAGACAAACATTCTTCTGTTTGCTTTTATTCACGTCGTTCACTTCTTTCTATGCTTTTCTTCCTCCATAGAGAGGTCTTGGCTTCCTTCTTGGTTTTTCTTTTTTTGAATTTTGAGCCATTTCTTCATTTCGTGAAGCTTTACATATATATATATATACACTCACCCACAAATGTTTGTAAAGCTTTGAAGAGAGTTGGCCCAGACCAATTAATTAAGACGAGGCAGAGGCAATGGCGATAAATATAGATTTTGAGCATATGAAATAGTGTCACAAAAATTGGACCGACTAATGATAAAATTTTGTTAAAAAAACAATAGAGGGAATGTCATGAATAGTGTTGGGTATTCGGATTTTTGGTTCGGGTTGGTTCGGTCTATTCACAGATTGGGGTGTTTAGGAACCGTTTAGAAACCAGACAATTTTCTGATCGGTTCGGATAATGTTGGATTCGATTTGAGTTTCCATTTCTTTTAAACCCGAAGTGAAACCGAATTATAAATAATTCAGGGTTAGTTTATGTTTAAAGCAAAAAAAAACAAAAAAAAATTCAAAAACCTGAGTTAAACCCGAAAAAACCAAAACAAATTTCGGGTAGTTCATTTTTTAGAATTTTTTTATTTTTTATTTATAAATTATATTTATATATATTAAAATTAAAAGTAATTTGTTTTTTTAATATATTCAAAATATTCATGTATCCATTCAATTTTCGGTTCAGTTTTGGTTTTTTAGATTTAGAAATATAGGATCGGATTTTGTAATTTTTAGTCCGGTTTTGGTCTTGATTTTGATCCACGCTTTTGAAGCGCGGGATATTTTACGATGAAAAATTTCACTAATAATTTAACAAATATTTTGGTAATTTTTAAAG